>NC_054750.1:11890737-12190737 GCF_018143015.1 Lytechinus variegatus
CATCAAAATCGGAAGTAAAATAAGAAAGTTATAACATTTCAAAGTTTCGCTTATTTTCAACAAAATAGTTATATGAACGAGCCAGTTACATCCAATGAGTCGATGACGTCACTCACTCACTATTTCTTTTGTTGTTTATTGTTTGAATTATACAATATTTCAATTTTTACGAATTTGATGATTAGGACCTCATTGCCTGAAGCACAAAATGTTAAAATAATGGAATTCCACATGTTCAGGGAGGAATGAAACTTCATTTCACATGACAATGACGAGAAAATAAAAATATTTCATATTTCATATAATACAAAAGAAATAGTGAGTGATGTCATCATTGGAAGTAACTGGCTAGTTCATATAACTATTTTGTTGAAAATAAGTGAAACTTTAAAATGCCATAACTTTCTTATTTTACATCCGATTTTGATGAAATTTTCAGTGCTATGCTTGTTGAATTTATCTCTTTTTATTCAAATCAAGTTTTTGTTGGGGTGGACTTGTCCTTTAAAGAAGGACTGTTGCATCATGTTGTTTGTATAACAGGAAACCTGTTGAACTATGACAATAGCGTCATTAACAGCAAAATTCAACATGAAAGAATTCACAGGAAGGATCATTTAAAGGGAGAGTTCACTCTGACACAAAGTCACATGTGGTTTGAAAATTAAATCCTTGTCTTAGACTTACAGCCAAGTGTACACAGAGTTGTAGCAAGCAATGATTTCATAATAAAGTCTTCAAAATCAAGGGTAATTACATGTACCTCCATTTTATGCAGGGTAAATAAAAAAACAGTTTTTATCTAAAAAACAAATAAAATATTTTTCATTATAATTCTATTTCAAAATATTTTATAATTCTATTTCAAAATGTTTTTTTCCACCTGCAATTTCTGTAAATCAATTGCACTTTATTGTTTGCATAACAGGAAATCTGTTGAACCACATGTATCATGACAATATTCGCGTACATGTAATTAACAGCAAAATTCAACATTAAAGCATGGACAGGAAGGATCATTTAAAGGGGGCGTTCACTCTGACATAAAGTCACATGTGGTTTCAAAATTAAATCCTTGTCTCACATGTAGACTTACAGCCAAGTGTACACAGAGTTGCAGCAAGCAATAATTTAATAATAAAGTCTTCAAAATCAAGGGTAATTACCTCCATTTTATACAGGGTAAATAAAAAATAAAAAAAACATTTTTCATCGTTTCAAAATATTTTAAATCGTTTTAAAATGTTTTTTTTTCAACAAATGATGCAATTTCCGTAAATCAATTACACTATATTGTTTGCATAACAGGAAACCTGTTGAACTACATGTATCATGACAATATTCATGCAAAATTTTAACAGCAAAATTTAACATTAACGCATACACAGGAAGGATCATTTAAAGGGGGAATTCACTCTGACATAAAGTCACATGTGGTTTGAAAATCAAATCCTGTACACAGATTTGCAGCAAGCAATGATTTCATAATAAAGTCTTCAAAATCAAAGATTATTACCTCCATTTTATATTGGATTTAGACCTGGAATACATTAAACAAAACTCTGTGAAATCATGGAAAGAGTAGAAAAATTACCACACTGTATATCAACAAACAAGAAAAGCACATGTGGGACAATCGCTTGGAAAAAAAGTCTGACAACTGGCTGGAATGTGTTGCTTATTTGGGCAATAGTTTGGGTATTAATTTGCCTGAATTTATTTTCAGATTGTACCACAACTTGGCATGTTTTAGTCTGCAGGCATAGACCCTGCATCATCTGTACAACATGCAAGGTTAGCAATACTAAAACAAAGTGGATTGAACGAGCAAGAAAATAATGCTGATCGCCTACAATGCAGCTAGCAGTACAAGCTGCAAAACCGTTAACAAACCGGCTTGTGAATAATATCGCGCGCCCTCTTTAGGCAAAAATTGATATCCACACTGAGCAAGAGGTATCTACGTGAAGATCACGAAAAAATGCTCTTATTTTATTTAAAAAAACAGCAAAGAGAAGTCAACAAACGATCCATATAGTTCGGTAAGTGTCATAGCACAATTGGAATTCTTAGCTATGATGTAAAGTCATTGTTATTTTAGTAAAAAGGGTGTGAAAGATTTGCGTGCACCAGGTGCATATGAATCCTTCGCATGCGAGATGATTTGAAACTATGGGTGACCCTGAATGGAACTTTCAATTAACAAGTGGGTCTTCAGACATAAACCACTGTGTAAATAAAACTTGCTTTCAAGAAATGAGGATGACCTTCTGTACACAAGTCAAACTCATAGACAGGCAATTATTATTATTATTTAATTTAAAGCCTTTGCATGCTGCCGGGTAAAGATTTGACATTCTGATTCTCGAGAAGTAGAGAATCAAAGTTTTATTTCCAATCTCATAAATGTATGTGTAGACTATCAACTGTACTTGAGATCCCATTCAATTTTTTTTTTATTGTTGATTCTTCCAAGGAGTTTTAAGAGATGGAGAGACAACGAAATGCAAATTAATTCATGTTGCTTTCTGAATTAACACACTTAAGTTTAGGATCACAAATTAACGCTTTAGACCTACTTTACTTTTATTTTTTAAGTTTACTTAACCCTAACTTAATTTTATGGCAGCATATTCTCCAACGCTTCAAACCACAGACAATAAAGATGATTATTTATAATTACACAAAACCGCTGGCACCTTGAACCTTGAAGGAATAATCCCTTAAGCAGCTCTTCCAAGCTAAACTGGGATGGGATGTGCTGTGACAGAAGGTGATGGTGCAGACAATTTTGTTGGAATTCTATTTACAATACAATTGGTGAAGTGCAAGTAAAAAACATGCTCCTAGTGCTTACAGCATCCTGGAACCTACAGGAGGCTTTAACCCTCTGATGACTGACAGGAACGGCAGCCCCCCTGAAGACAGTAACTGATGGGGCAGTAACTGCTTTAGCTGGTAGATGATTCCAGATACGAATGGTTGTTGTGTACATACACTGGGATAATATGAGCGTTCGTATGCATCAATCGCAATGTGGTACGTTTGATACATGTAGATCTCAGGTTAAATCTGTGAATGTGGGCCCAGTCCCAGACTTGAATCATGATTAGCCAGGAGGCTCCTATGAGTATTTACTAACGTATGCTTACTCTCAACGAAGCCAGGGATTCCATTCTATTCATCTGCGTGTACCGCCAAAAAGCCGCGTCTGTATGTTAGCGATTAACAATAACAAACAAGATGACGGCGTAAACATTCGGACAAGTCTCCCCAGTCTTTTCATAATATTTTTCTGATTTTTGTAATGAATGCTTGTTTAAAAATGAAATCGATAGCGTAGAAATGTCGGAAATGAAGTTGTATCCATTTACAATAGGTACATTAGATGTAAGATGTCTGCATGATTTAGCTAGGCCTAGGGCTACAATCTAGATCTTTAGATTAGAAGGAAAGTAGAAATCTCGGGGGCGAAAGTTTGAGGTTTTTTGGCGGTAACGTACACGCAGATGAATGGAATTGAATCCCTGGCTCCGTGGCTCAGAGTAAGCATACATTTCTAGAAAATGACTTTTACTCTCTTGAGTTAGGAAGAGCCTCCTGGCCTGGGCCCTGGCTAATCGTGATGCAGAGAAGAAAGAGGAAGTCAGAATCTATTAAATTAAATAGTCAAATTTATTTTTAAATTTATAGGCCTAAATAGGACATAATCTCAGACCAAATTGCTGTGTCCATAGCTCAATTTCACACACCATCAAACAAAGACATGATAGATTTTATTGCATAGTAAAGTTACAACTTGTCAACGGGGACTTTGTGTACACTGCACCACTGGCTCTGTGTCTCTGTCTGAATTCATATTCCAAATAGTGCGCGAAAATTGGAAATGACTGTGCTTCTCAATGCGATACGCCGACGATGTCCCGGAAGAGACCAATCATTTCCCGCAAAATTTTAGCCGCTGCTCGCCGCCGGTACCGTACCACCGGTAATGAGCAAGAACACAAGAATTCTTCACCCAAAACACATTTTTAAGTTTTTTATATACTCACAGTTAAATACAGGAATTCCAGTTCTTTCGGAACACAGAGTAATGTTGTCCTCAATTCGAAAAATAGAGATGATTATACGAGTCTCCACAAATTCACTTCACTCGAAAACGCAACACCGGCAATCTCGACGTTCGATACTTATACGGTATCGATTCGATATTGCATGCACGATATGGACACGTGCTCGCTCTTTAGGTATCCGAACAAACTCATTTTTTAGTATCTGAATAATCTCATGCACCTTCATGTAGTCTGCTATTCAAAGAACAAAGGATTTCGGATAATTCTTGTATCTCGCATTGCATGCTCGATGACTATATTCAAATTCAAATTCAATTCTTTTTTTTATTCAACAATACTCATCAAAAAGTCCGAAGACTAATATTGTGAGTTTACAATAAAAACACATTACAGAGAAAATTAATAAATAACATGCAGTGACCATTAAAGAAAAAATATCATGTTTAAAAATACAAAACACATTTTAGCTCCGACGTCGAGCTTTCATTATTTTTCTATTTACAAAATTATTTTCAAAAAGTGCTCTGTAAAATTTTCGTTTTATTGTCTGAGTATCAACATTTTCAGCTCGCGCTGCGCGCTAGCACTATTTGATTTTGCCAAGTGCCGGTACCTATTCTCTTCATGTATTCCATAAGTTCTCAAAAGTTCTCATTGGCAAAACCAGCTAGCGCTGCGCGCTCGCATTTTGATTGGTGAATATTGTCTGTTGTAGTATAACAAATATACTAGTAATGAATCCTATTTTCATGAAAGTTTATCAAAAATTTTGGCTCGCGATTTGCACTCGCATTAATTGTTAACAGAAAGATATCAAACCATGCATCCTATTAATAATTACAAAAGTGGTTAAAAGGCAGTCCAGTTTTGAGGCCTTATACACAGCAAAAACTGTGGTGTTAACCGGTGTATATAGAGGACCAAATGAGTGATTTTATACCGGTGTTAAATTGGTGTTATAGTTTTACACCTATAGGTGTTATTTATGGTTGCTGCATTTACACTCTTTGGTGTTATGTTCAATCTCTAGGGTGTTATTTTAACACCTCAGGGTGTGGTCCTCTATTAACACCAATTGGAGTCAGTTTTAACACCACGGTTTTTACAGTGTAGTGTTAATAAATTTCGCGCTCTCATTAGGCGTATTAGATCAATAAATAAGATCATAATATTTTCATGAATTCATAATCAAATTGTTCCCTTTTTCAGAAAGAAGTATTGGAATAGAAAATATTTTCAGCTCGCGCTCGCATTATTGATTTTCATGATAAAGAAATTTATTCAAAATGCCCGGATTCTAGGTCTAAATTTATATACGCAGCTGGTGCTTTATTATAGAACATGCTTAAATATAGGTCAAGTCCACCCCAGGAAAACGATGATTCGAATAAATAGAGAAAAATCAAATTAGCATAATGCTGAAAATTTCATCAAAATCGGATGTAAATTAAGAAAGTTATGACATTTTTAAGTTTCGCTTATTCACAAAAACAACGTTAAATGCATGCACAACAAGGTGAGTCTGTCGATGATGTCAATCACTCACTATTTGTTTTTTCTTGTTTGGACTACAATATTTCATTTTTTACAGATTTAACAATAAGGACCAACTTGACTGAACCATATCAAACAATGCTAATTCTACATGTTCAGGGAGGAATTAATCATTGTATCACTTGACAATGAGAAGAAAATTTTAATTTTTCATATTTCATATAATAAAATACAAAAAAAGTAGTGAGTGAATGACGTCATAGTCTCCTCATACCAGCCAGGATGTGCATAACTGTTTTGTGAAATTAAGCGAAAAAATGTCCGAACTTTCTTATTTAAATCCGATTTTTATGAAATTTTCAGTGTTTTGCTTGTTTTTCTCTTATTATCAAATCAACTTTCTGTTGGGGTGGACTTGTTCTTTAAATATAGAGTGATCCGTTTTTAGGTCTAAATCTCAATTTTCACGACTATCAAAAGTGCTTTAAAAGTCCATTTTTTAGGTCGATTGTAAAACAATTCAGCTCGCGCTTCACGTTCGCATTATCTGATTGTTGAAATATGTATCGTATTTATGGCTATAACTGCAAAAAGTTCTTCATAATTCCCTTTTCGATCAGGCTAGAACGTAAATTAACATTTATGCTCGCGCTTTGCGCTCGCAATAATCATAATAACTTGTTCAGGATCACAAACATTGCACAGAATGTTCAATTTTCAGGAAAAATTACATGAAATTTCCAAAAAAATCGCGCTCGCACTATTTAAGTAGGCTTCATGAGATTGTCATAATTATATTTCTGTTGTTTTATAAGAATATAGCTAAGAAGTGACTTAGGACTACCCTTCAATGAAACAACCAAAATCAACTTTGAGCGGCCGATTGGGGAAAATGGGGGTGAGAATTTTTTCCGCCCCCCTCCCCACCCTATTGGCGAATGCTGGATTCGCCCCTGCAAGTGGAAAAAAAATCCTTACTTTACCCACTGATTTTACTCCTCCCCAAACTTTTGGTGTCGAACAACATTATAGTTTGTCAAAATAATATCGCGTATATATCCCAATACGGAAGTTCAAGGAGCTAAATACGCTTGCATTATTGACATCGAAACAAACAATGCATGTCATGAATATTATTTATGCTTATATAGGCCTACATTGCCAAGCATTATGAAATTTGTTTTCCCATCATGAAAAATTTATGAAATTGGCTTAAAATTCATCTTCCACGTTATTAAAGAGTATGCCCAAACAGAGTCAAGTATTTTTATTGTCTATATTTAGGAGCATAAAAGTTACATGCCTTGGATTTAAAAAAAAAACAAGTGCACACCTCTTACCAATAAGGCATATAGCATTTCCATTTATTTGAAAGCAGGATAAAAGAACATTGTAGATTAAATGCCTCGCTCACGGGCATAGGTGCAGCGGCCGAGGATCGAACCCCGGACTTTCCATGTAGCCAGGCGCCATAGACCACTCGGCCACGGCGCCTCCTATAGGATGGCATTGCTCACTCGATCGATAATTGCCCAACTGTTAAAAAGGTCATAATTTTCAACCATTTTCAATGAACTGCTTAGTGTTTTACCCATTAAATAGAAAATAACATAAGACCTTATCTAATACGATGCCATGTGTTGATTCGAGACGCTATGAACTCTTAGCCCCCGATAATAAATGAAAAAATAAATAATGATAATATATAAATATGAATAAATAATTAAAAACTATAAATAAATATAAATAGATAAATAAATAAATAAATGAATGAATTAATGAATGAATGAATGAATGAATGAATAAATGAATGAATGAATGAATAAATAAATAAATAAATAAATAAATAAATAAACAAATAAATAAATAAATAAATAGATAAATAAATAAATAGATAAATAAATAAATAAATAGATAAATAAATAAATAAATAGATAAATAAATAAATGAATAAAGCGGTAGCTCATTTGAAAGAAATCCCCAAAACACAGGGACGGCACACATGGAGGGGGCGCAGGGGCAACTGCCCAAGATATAGAAGAGAATAGAAAAAGGGGAAAGAAAGAAAAAGACAATACGAGCATGAAAATAAAAAGTAATCATGCATGCTTTACAGCTTACAACAATTGTATTCCAATATTAATGGGTTTTATCGAAATTTATTTCATTTTTTAAATTGCATGTTCATCACATGAGATTTTTCTTCCTGAACCTGCCCTTTAATGTTTAATTGGTCGGTTTTGATAGGCGTAATAAACAAACGCACGACGATGAATCCTTTAGTTTTGTCAATAACTATTATCTCGTAAAATCAAATAGGTTACATCGAATGGACGTTTGGATTCAACTGCGGCATACTATAGCTACGAGGGGGAGGGAGTACGGGGGGGGGGGGGGTACAAAGGATGCGTCAGTTCCATTGTGATATTATATTTCAAGCATGGAGCTATTCTGTAATAGCTCTATGATTTCAAGTAATAAAAAACATAAAAAGGGATGAAAATTTGAGACTGAAAAAGGAAAAAACAGGAAATATAATGAACAGTGTATGAAACAGTCGTATATAGAGCTCTTTTACAGTATAAGATAAATTTTGTTAAAAAAAATAATAACAGTCAGTTTCTAAAAAGGACGTGATATCCTCATAATAATGGTATAAACACACCCTTGACAGTGGCGTACCTAGGATTTTCCACAGGGGGGGGGGCAACTTCGTCTGCCAAAAAAATGACAACCAAAAAAAAAGGTCTTCAACCACAAATAAAGGTTTTCGTACCAGAAAATTATTTGACAACCCCCCCCAAAAAAAAAAAAAAAAAAAACACACACACAGAAAAGGTCTTCAACCACATTTAAAAAAAAATTGACAAGCAAAAAAAAAGGTCTTCAGTTACTCGTCAGGGGTACGCTAATGACCCTTGATCATAACACCATACAGTGTTTTGCTCCCGGGGGAAGGGGTGACCTGGCCATATACTAGGGGTACTGACCATTGTCACAACACGACCACAGTATCCTCCATAGGCAGGTCCATGTTCCTATACCCTCCCCCCCCCCCTTTCCCGATCCCATCAAAGTATCCTTGCACTGCTCCGATTGGAAGAGGACACTTCAAACCAACACAATTTATTACCCATTTCGTAGGCCCATCCAATTGCTCGGCAACGACTGATTTTGATTTACAGATGACAACGTTAATTTCCAGTCGGTACACAATCACCGCAGCTAAAAATTCACCGACAAAATTATTATGTCGTCATAAATAATTTCAATCAGAATTGACTATGACATGTTTTTATCTATATGTAATTTTGCCATCACTTTTGGATTGGATGGACGATAAAATGAAAGTTCAGCATCTGTTAAGGGTTTTTTTTCTTGAGCAAAGTCATTTTACTAGTTTGTTACAAAAGCTGTTGGTTGATATCTATATGTACACTGTATAATACAAGCTTCTTTAACTTTCACATTATATTGGGAATTAGTTCTATAAACAACATGATTTTATTTTCCTTATTTTCCTCTCACCTTTAAAACAGATGTATATGTCCATCATCAGCGTGGAGCGTTGTGGCCCAGTGGATTAGTCTCCGGACTCTGAAACAGAGGGTCGTGGGTTCGAATCCCAACCACGGCGTAATTTCCTTCAGCAAGAAATTGATTCACAATGTGCTGCACTCAACCCAGGTGAGGTAAATGGGTACCTGGCAGGAATTTATTCCTTGAAACGCAGCTCGCGTAACAGCTGCACTGCTAAAGCCAGGGTAATTATGATGCATAGTAGAGCGCTTAGAGACTAAAGTAAGTATTAAGCGCTATATAAGCAAGTATAATAATAATTATTATTTTCATAGTTATCAGTATTGGTGATGTTAATATCATCATAATGTCATCGTTATTTTGATAATTTCATTTTCATCCTCATCATAATTAAATACACATACAATGGGCCGCGGCATGCACCAGGGGGCTGGGGGCTGAAGCACCGCCCCTCTCTTTTTCCCCAAAACCGTATACAAAGGCGGAAAATGATTATCTTATTGTGACTTTCTTATTTTCAGCTCCCACATTCGGCTCGCCTCCCCCTTCTAAACAGTTCCGAGGTTCCTGCATACAACAAAGGGATTACCATAAACATTGTCGAGAACAAGCGTTTCCAATTCATTGTTGAAATGAATTAACTTGTAGATGAATGCCAATGCGTTTTTTCTTTATTCATTTATTTTATATATATATATATATATATATATATATATATTTATTTATTTATTTGTTTATTTATTCAATTATTTATTGATTGATTCAATGATTCATTCATTTATTCGTTTATCTATCTATCTATTCACGCATCTTCCTTTTTCCATTTATTGGTCCATTTATTTATTCATTTACTTGCTTTTTTTTTTTTTTTTCACTCCTTTTTATTTTTATAGGGATTGAAAATTAGGAGCACTGATATAATCATCTGACGATAAGAATACCACAGTAGACCGCTTGAAATCACTAGTATTTAAACATATATAGGCCTATTGGTAAAAAAAGCCCAACATAGTGAATGCACATGGTCCCGTGGCGCCACTGAGCTGCATTGGTCATGTACAACGGAACATGCAGTCATCAGTAGATTGCACGTACCACACGTACGTAATCCGCTCTCTGTTTGAAATGGTGGTATTTATAGAAACGGCCTTTTGGCATGTTTGGAAGAAAGTAAAAAGAGTGTTGGAGAGCAGGGGCGGCAGAGCGAAGTTAAAGGGGACACAGGGAAAAAGGCACCTTTTCTTTCGAAAAGCATGAACGTATGCAGACATTTTTGCTGGGGGGGGGCAGCCGGGCGCATAATTTTTTTTTTTGAAAAAAAAAGAAAAGCGAGGGAGCAAAGCGACTGAGCTTATCATTGAGGCGCTTTTGCATTTTGTTAAGTAAAATTGATGGATTTTTGTATAATTTTGGTGAATTTTTGAAAGTGAGTTTTCAACATTTTTGCCCCCCCCTGCGTACGGCCATGATCTTAAAAGAAAAAAAAGACTTATCTACACCACTCACATGACTCATGAAACAAGTAGGATTATTTTTACAATTTTTTTTCATTTATTATGCACTTGCAGAAGGAAGCATAATGGCGGTTAAAAAAATCACAATAATAAAAATGGGCGCTCATCGGCCACGAAAGTGGTTTTCAGGAAAGGGGCACAGTACACGTTCATGGGGGGGGGGGCAAATTGCATTTTTTGGGGTGCAAACGAGCATTTTTTTGGTGCAAAATATAATAATAACAAGGTGCAGTTTTCCACCTTTTGCCACTGAGGGTGTTAGATTACACTCCCAAAAGTTTGCACGATTAAAAAAAAATCTAAGAGTGTCTACATTCATTTTATTTTTTCTCTCTCCATTTTTCATTATGGGGTCTGAATGGAGGGGAATTGGGTATAAGACGGCAAAAGGGGGAGGGAAATAAGAATGACGGACAAGGGGAAAAATAAATAAACCCCAGACAGAACAGAATGCAGGAACATGTCAAGATGTTTAAAAGGCAAACACAGTTCAAAGAGAAATGCGAGGCTAGACAAGAAATAGATGATAAGTGCTTGTATAAATCAGAAAGGGTGACGAAGATTTAAAGGCTTTTAAGGGAGATGAAGGATAGAGAGAAAGGTAAAAAAAATAGATAGGCTAGGCTTCGAACTCATGTGATAAGATAACGGTAGAGAGGAAGAGCAATCCAATCGTGGAGTCAGGGTTTCACATAGGAGCAGAAAGAGCGTTGATGACTAAAGAATTTCTTTACAAGAAAAAACAAATAACAGCAGGAGACAGAGAGGAGGGGAGACAGACGGGGGAATATAGTGGGGAGAGAAGAAAGGGGAAGGGATGAAAAGATGACAAGAAAAATAGAAAGAAAAAAATAGCAGTCTTGCTGTTATTTTTTTCCCAGTATGTTTGTATTTTTTTTTTTTTTGGGGGGGGGAGGTGGGGGATAGGGGCTGTTTGCTTAGAACAGTCTGTAATATATTAACTGAAAAATATATCTAACAGGGGCCGCGGATAGGTTTTCAAAGGGGGGGGGGGGCTGAGCAAAAAGTTTTGGGGCTGACCATGCAAAAAAATAACAATCATATATGGTTATTTTTGCGTGTTTGTACTCAGTATTGGGGAAAAAAGTGGGGTGCTGAAGCCCCCCCCCCCCTGCTTCCGCGGCCCCTGTCTAAAATATGACTTTCTAAAGTGAGGAAAGTAAGTAATTCCTCCTTGCTTCAGTGCAAGAGTGGCATCAAAAAACATTTATCGCTCTCATGTGCTTGTCGCCTGATGGCGCAATTTCAGACCACGAGAACAGTCTTTATAGATCGCATTGAAACCCCAATGCTTAAAAAAATGATCCACCGAATGCTGTTTCCTCTTTTTTTCCCTTCATTGTTATGGAATTTCCAATGTCCAAATACGTATTACTTTGATGTTCTCGTCTGTCTCATGTTTCAGTCATGTTTCTCTCTGTTTGACAGTGTTATGTCAGTATCCTTCTCTTCTGTCTTTTTCAGTCTTATCCCCTTCTTTTTCCTTCTCGTTCACTCTTTCCAGCTCTTTATTTCCCGGCTCTTTCTTAAATTAGTGATTCAGGCGCCGCAGAACGAAATTGGAGGGGGGGGGGGATTTACCAAGGTAAAAATCACAATCAGATGGTAATTCCTACGTTGTTCTGAACAGTTGTAGAAATAAATGGGGTTCCATCGGGGTTCCATATACCAGGGGCGTCGATCCATTTTTTTCAGATAGGGGGGGGGGGGCAATATCATAACTCAACGTTTCAAAGGCACTCGATCACACAAAACAAACAAACTCACACACACACTATATATATATGACTCATGAGAAAGAGACACATATCTCACCAACAAATTAATGCGAGTGCGAAGCGCGAGCTGAAAATTTTTAGTTATACTAAACTGAAAACGGGAAAGGGTACCTGTTTAAGACGGTTTGTAGTAGTAACTCATGAGGATACATATCGCACTACACAGATAATGCGAGTGCCGAGAGTGAGCTGAAATTTCTTTATATTCTGACCTGAAAGCTTGATAGTATAAGCATTTTTGGTACCATTGATTAAGATGGCTGTCTAAAATAACAATAGATGCGAGCGCGAAGCGCGAGCTGAAAATTTTGATATTTCGATCTGAAACAAATTGGAGTTAAATGGACGTTTTTGATAAAGAACAAGATATATATCAAACAAAAGATTAGTCCAAATCATAGCGGGAGATCTTTTGAGGTTTAGAACTGAAAACGGGACACTCTATTCACCTATTTAATCATGAAAAGTATGTGTTTTTGCTTTAGAAATGATGCGAGCGCGAAGCGCGAGCTGAAAATTTTGATATTCCAATCTGAAAAGCGGACATTTTGAGCATGATTTTGAATAAAGAACGAGTTGTGTATATCAATCTCGCTTGCTGATTTCTGTGTAACATTAAAATCTTATTTTATTTTTGCACACATTTGGAATCATGGGGGGGGGGGGGGCAAAACGATATGTTTGCCCCCCAATATTTACATTGGTGGGGGCGATCGCCCCCTGCCCACCACCCCAGGATTGACGCCTCTGCCACGTACCGCTACTCTAATTTGCTACTTTCTCTTTTGAAACCATTTTTGCACCATACAATAATTTCCCTTCATCCACTGTCTCTCTGTAAGAGAGAAGCCAGCACGGCACGTTCCATTTTCATTCATTAGATAACTATCCATGGGAGCATAATAATGAAACAATTTATGCTCAGTGAGTTTCACTGTTTGTTGTAAGGCTGCTGTAATCCATGCATCTGATTGGCTCAGACCAAAATTGTCAGTGAAAATCAAGGACAATATGCCTCATGAAATGCTCCCCATTTTTATAAAATACCAGAACATACACTAAATAAATATATACGAGGCCCTTCGGAGACAACCCCAACTTATTTATACAGGCTTTACGAAGTCCTGCTGCCATTTATCAAACCGACATTTATAACAGTGAAACAAATTTGCTTCCCGCTACACAAAACAAGAATCAAACCATATTCTATTCACATTTCAATATATTAAGTTAATGTTAATTATTATCATAAGTATTAATATCAACATCATCATCATCACCACCACCACCACCACCACCACCACCACCACCACCATCACCATCATCATCATCATCATCATCATCATCATCATCATCATCATCATCATCATCATCATCATCATCATCATCATCATCATCATCATCATCATCATCATCATCATCATCATCATCATCATCATCATCATCATCATCATCATCATCATCATCATCATCATCATCATCATCATCATCATCATCATCATCATCATTCATCATCATTACTATTATTTTATTTTTATCTATTTATTTTCTGATTGATTTTGTTTTCAATTAATTAATTTAATTATCATTATTATTATTTTTTTTGGGGGGTGGTCATTATTGCTAACCTTTCCATACAAATAAATCATATCTAAATAAGTTCACAGGAAGATTCTGATTCCCCAATAAAAAAAACGCCCACACAATTTCAACAAAATAAAGCCTATAATTCACTTTCAGGTTCAACAAATTTAGCATGGACAAACCCCTTACAGAAAATATCAATAACAACCGTGGGGCTCTTCTATGCTTTACATATTTTAGAATGAAAAAAAAAAACATGCCTAAAGCCAAGACAACCCAGAGACCAGCCTTAAATGACAATATTTTACAGGAAATTTTCCATACATATCAATATTACTTTATTCTATCCAAAATTATTATAATTCATACAAGTAATGAAATAATCTACAAAATGTACATGACCACAGACGATTATATTTAGCCACTGACTTGTGTGTATTAGCATGTTCCTCTTGCAAATTCATGTGTTAAATACACACACTATGACCATTCGTATCTCCAGCTCTAAATCATATGAGTTTTCATTGTGATTTCATCATGAAAATTTTATCTTAAATAATAAATCAATTGAAGTTACTTTTTGTATTGCATTCCTTAAATCTTTAAATATGCTATATATGCCAATATATCTGTTACTTGTAATATACTTATAGTTGGCTTTTTTATTTTATGTTAATTGTATATTGTGAAATGGAAGTCAATAGAATCTATATCTAAATTTAAATGTAGCATGAAGAATATATAAGATGACATTAAAATCAAATTGGGAAAGTAAAGAAACATTAAAGAAACTTGTTAAATATGCACATTTTTCAGCTGTCACTATGCAAAAGTACAGCAATAAACAGGCAAAAATCAATGATGTTACGGTTTACCAGTAATATGATCTTTCGACCTATGGATTCACAATCCTGCATGATTCCTATGACATTTTAATGACGATTATACGCACAGATCCAAAGAATATATATTTTGTACCGCAGTCTGTGGGACAGGTTATATTGCAACTTCCCGCCATCCCTAGTCTGCTATGCAGTCCCTTCACTCGAGTTAAGGGTCTGAATGTGCAGCCTACTCATGCCTTGTGTACTGAAGTCCCTCTCACTCTGAATTGAAACAGCATGTTGTTGTTTTAGCTTATACGGCGCGTGTCATTCAGTAGTGAATATTTGCGCCAAGTTTTGTATGTGCTAGTTTTTGCGTGGAGACACACTTGTTGATTAAAGTTTCAATCAGGGTCTGTGCCTGCAGACTAGACTACCCCTCCCCCTTCCATGCCTGATGATGTCAACAATATAATAAGCAGAGAAAGGCACTGTTCCTGTATTCATTGGTGACAGTCAATTATTTGATACAAATACAAAACAGATTGCGGACAAGTGTGTTTAAAATGCATAATGTACTTAGTTTTAAATAAATGGGCAATTTCAGAATCAAGAAAATGAACTTGTTTCAGATAAATAGAGAAATGATTTACACCAATATTCCACATTTACAAAGATACATTAAAATAAAAACTTAAAACATTATTAATGAAAAGCTCAAGCTCATAAAGACACATATGTAGCTAAATCTCAATAAGAATGTATTAAAAAAGGGCCCAGGAATCTGCATTACAAAGAGTTGCAATATCTTCAAATCCAATTGAAAGTTAGAGTTACACTTCGTAATTCCGAAACACGTAAATTGCCCATACCTCGATGTTGGTTAATCCGAAAACGTAAAAGGGTTCGTTAATCCAAACATTTGTGGAGTTATTCTGAAGGTTCGTTACTCCGAAGGTTCGTTAGTCCGAAAAGGAAATAAGGTTACTTAATCATTACGTTTTTGGACTAACTAACCTTCAGAATTACGAACCTTATTTCATTTTCGGATTAACGAATATTCGGAATTACGAACCTCATTTCCTTTTCGGATTGACGAACCTTATTTCGTTTTCGGATTAACGAACCTTCGGAATCACGAATATTCGGAAATACGAATGTATGCGGAAATATAGACTGATCACAAATACTTTCTGCTCTTAATTATACACTTTGGTTTCAATCTAAGTTTGAGTTTGATGTGGATCTTCCACAATCTTTTGTAAGGCAGGCCCCAGATTTCCCAAACCCTTGAATGAAAACGTATACAGACAGGAATACCACTATCCCAGATAAATTTGATACATTTGGAACCATACATGTTTGATATTATAAAAAGTAATTTTTGTTCAGTAAAAATTGTTCCTTTATCTGGTGATTCCAATCAGGAAGCTGTACATTACAATTTTTTTAAATTAACACATTTTCCTAGTATAGTAAGTAGAGTATTATTGGAATGTAATAATCGAGATGACAAACATAGGCATATTTTGACAATTTTTAATGGGTAAAGGGGGGAGGGGGGTAATCTTTCAAACAGGCACACATACACTCTAAAGGTGCCTGTAACAGATTTGAATTGCTACCAAAGAACAAACCACATATATATATTTTATAAATTGATTAAAGATAAATATAAGTTGTAGTAACAATCTCAAAATGACTTCGAATAGAAACCAATGAAATTATCACCAAATTATTTGCATTTATGAATAAAAAATATGTGCCAAATAGCTCTGGGAGAAAATGCGTAATTCCTGAGAAATGAGCAAAATAAGCACAGAACTCCATCAGATGTTGGGTATTTTTGGAAGCAATAATAATACACTGTAGCACACATGCTTTTGTGTGTTATCGATCATCAGAATTATCGATTTGAGCTAAGATTTCACGACTTTACAAAGATCATTTTACATTAATGCAAAAAATCTAGATGTATGATGATATTTTGACAATTAACCTTGATTTAAAAGACTTTCTCATGAAATAATTGCTCAACTTCTGTCATTTACCTTTAAGGCCTGAGTTGTACAAAATTATCTCAAAACACTGATGTAAATATTTAAAAGCGAATAAGGGATGTTTCATTAAAATAAAATATATGTATATAATATATGTGTATGCTCTACATCATATATGTGAAAGGGAGTTCTTGTGTAATTAGTGATCAATATGTCCGAGTTGTATAATCATTTCTAAAATTAGAAATTCTGGTACACTAGAAAACAACAAAAAAATATGAATATTGGTGCAGCATTTAGGTTAATGAACATTAATTTTGTTTAGAGATGATATGAGGTTTACAACATTCAAATCTGCTTCAGTGACGGGGACCATATGTATAGAAAGACTACCTCGTCTACAAAGGTCACAAATTTGATTTCCCTTGAACTGTTTTCACCATTCACAGACGTATTATAAGAACCTGTTCCTAAAGACCAACTGCACATAAAGATGGCTTTTCATGTCATTTTGGAAAGGTTTGAATGTTTACAGGGGCCTGTAACACAAAACTTTGCAATCATCATAGAAGAATATCTCTGCGATTGATTGCACTGTCCACGATGTTCTTTCAATCGATAAGTTTTGTGGTACGGGACCTAGAATTGACTTTGTGGAGTATGCTCAAGTATACATTGTCAGGGCATCTTTGGGGATTTCAAAACATGCAACAGCTATTTTCCCTTTCATGACACTGATGTATTATTGTCTTTTCTTTTGTATAACTATCTTTTCTTGCCAGCCTTTAAGGTTTTGTCAGGTTGTCCACTCATTGTTTTTTTCATGATATGCAGGCCTACATAAAAAAATCTTAAACTTTTGACACTAACAAAAAAATCTGCGTATATTTGACTCAACACGAACGATTACATTTTAAGTTATTATCATTAATATAATGATTTTTTATATTTTTCACAATGCACACATGATATGAATATAATTCAACAAAGTTGAAAATAATTTTTCAATACGAAGAAAAGAGAAGTCAATTATATTAACATGTCCATTTGATGTATTTTAACTGATGTAAACAAAAACTCACATTCAAGATAAGACATGTACAGCAACAGCATACACTAAGCACTAAGGTAAAAGATAAATGCACTGGACATATGCAGTATGTGTATGGTTAGAAACCATTTCAAAGAGGTATTAAAAGGGAAAGGGAATAAAAAGAAAGTGAGAGAGAGAGAGCGAGAGATAGAGACAAAGGCCCATTTTCTGAAGTCAAGTTGAACTTAGACCACGGTCTAACTCTGTGATCAAATTATGGGGAGCTAAAAATACAAAAATTCTATATCTAATGTATATTTCATATGTTTACTATTTTGCTTTCATAATAAAGAAAAATACTTCAAAATACTTTATCATTCCCAGACAATTATGAACAATTTGGGTGTCATATGAGTCAATAAATTTGATGTGTACTGTTAGAGATTTGTGCCCCAATTGGCTCTCCATAGTTAAACCACAACTTTTAACCAGAGTTCAGAATACAGGCCTATGAGGACAGACAGAGAAGGAGGGAGGGGGTGAGGAGACAAGGAAATAAAGGGGGAATAAGGGGAGGGGAAGAGAGAGTGGAATGAGAAAGAAGGAGAGGGGAGAATAGAAGGGGGAATGGAAGAGGGTGGGGTGTAGAGAGAAAGAGAAAGAAAAAGAGAAGATCTGGGATCCGTAACATAGGTTTGCGATGAATCACAAATATGAAAGAACAGCACTGATTGGTCCCTTGTCAGTATTTCAAACCTAATGCTCGTGTAACACTGATATTGATTGGTCAGTTCATTTAGCGATTGATCGCTAATCTTTGTGTTACGGAGCCGAGAAAGAGAGAAAAAGAATGTGTTGGGTTACAGAGTTGAAACTGAAATCCAGTTCCAACTTTTCCTGGTGACATGACATAGTCATCTTACACAATTGCTTCGATCTCAACTTCTGAGATTTCTCAGAATACGGAGAGATCACTGCACGGAGATTAGAATTTGATTAAGGGTAAAGTTTTCAATAAGTTTTACTTAGTGATCACATTTTGCAACAGAGCAAAAGTCGTTTTAGCTGTGAGAATTGGTCTTGATAGATTGCAGAGCACTTAACAGCATTTAGGTCCCGAAGGCTTAGCACCTGGGCTTGCATCAGAGCAGTCCGAGTTCAGGTACACATACGGGTCCACGGGGCAATTTTTAGCAACCTGAAAATTAAAAGAAGTTTGAAGAAAATAAATAAATAGTAAGCAATCTCTCACAGCTTGTATCATAGAAAATGTAATCATTAAAAAATTCATAACTACTTTTAAAAATTTGCTGTCATTGAATCAAATGATCAGTTTCAGTAGCTTTTAACAATAACATTCATAACAACTTGTTTTTAATGAATTCGGAGCTGGTGGGGCTATTTCACTTTTGATTTTGACAGCATGGCAATAAAAATGGAAAATGATTTTGATTGGCTGATGAGCCTTATAATGGTCGCTACCATAATAAAAAAAAAAAGGCACCAGAATCGTAAAATCCTTTAAAAAACGGAGTCTAGGAGTGTTAAGTTCAATTTACACAAACTTTAAGTTTCTATGAAATAACTAAATCACTTATGACACAAATATTCAATGAATTCGGCTTTATTTTCATTATATAATGTGAATACTGAGATAAAACAAGAATTCCCTGTAAAAAAACCTGTTTCACTGTTGTCAAGATTACCTTTGTATTGCAACACAGAGCACCATCTACAATAGTAAAAACCTTGCTATATCTTGACCTTCGCAAGATCTCAGCTAACTCTGCATCGACATTGACAGGAACGTTAGCCTGTGATCAAATACAAAATTAAGTATACTTTGATGTTACTACAGTAGATCCTACAGAAGTTGAATCTCTAAAGACTACATCAATCTGTTCGACAACCTAGGGCAAAATCTGATGCAGAAAATGTAAACCACAGTTAACATCATCTGCGGCCTGTAACTTAAACCCTGGCAGGTGTTTCATAATAAAGCTGTTTGTACGTTAAAGGTAAATGCTAGTTTTGGTAACGATATCAAAATGAGTTTGTACAGAATCCAATGAAATGACCACCAAAGTGTCTGTTTGTACAAAGAAAACGCATGTGCCAAAGGATTCTGGAAGAAATTGTGTAATTGCTGAGAAATCAGCAAATAAGCACAGGATTCGGGTAGAGCGTCGGGCCCGACGCTCTAAGCAATAATTATACATTGTCCCACGTGCGCTTATCTGTGTTGGGGATCTTCGGTGTGAACATTTTTCAGCGTAGATTTCAAGATTTCACAAAGTTCAGTTAATGTAACTGCACCAGATCTAGATCCTCGATGATATACTGACAATTAAGCCTTGTTTTACAGACTTTCTCATGAAATCAGTGTTTACTGCAACTACTGGAATTTCTCTTTAAGAACGACTGGTAATCCTTTTTAAGGGTAAATGGTATACACCATTAATATTCATTGGTGATTATTTAGCGCGTAAGAAAGGTTCACCATTCGTTCTTAAAGTCGCTCTTAACTTACAAACAGCTTTATGAAACGGCCCCCTGGTGCTACATCTAGAGCTGAATGTTAAACTTGATTTTATAACCCATTAGGTGTAACCATGCTTACAAATCAATTGTACGATTGATTGCTAATCTTTGCGTCACAGGCCCCTGGACTGAAAAAAATGCTTTTACTTATGCACGCTCTACTGTACAACTTGAACAGTTAAAGATATGAAAGCAATGTTTCCTGGATAACAGAAAAAAAGCAAATCATTTAAGTCCTTGGCCATAAAATGTTGTGTTGGGAAGGAGAAAAAGAAATCAAACAGAATGGTGAAAGTTCGAAAGAAATCGGACAAGCAATAAGAAAGTTATTGCTGTTTTTAAAATTTAGATCACTAATACTATGTAGATTTCAAATTGGCAACTGGGTAAGTAAATTATGACAAGGGGCAAGGACAACTTTCCCATAGGCCATGTACTTTATTATCAGGGATTTGTGGCTTTCTCCTAAGTACCCATTCCCCTGGGGCAGTAATCTAAATATAATCCAGGTAGTATATTGTTTTATGTCCTAATGAAAGAAAAATATAATTTGAAATAAAACTTTTGGGAAATATGACATTTTAGCCATAATATGTATTGGAGTACATGGAAGAGAAGTCCTTGCCTTACATCACTATGACATCCCATATGTGGCCAATTTGAAGTCTCCATGGGTATAGTGATTACCAATATTTACATCTTTTAAAAATTCTTAACTTTCTTTTTGTTTGTCCAATATTGTTCAAACTTTCAGCTATCAACTTGTCTGATTTTTCATTTCCTTATAAAAACAAGTTTTTATTTGGGTTGGATTCCCCTTTAAATAAAATGGATTTTTGAATTCTATTTATGTTCATTCATTATGACTATTGTACATCTTACTGAATAATAAGTATAAACACAAATAAGTTAGTGTTTAATTAAGGGGTCAGTAATATCCCAGAAGATATACTCATTCATTCATAACCAATGGCAAGTTTTAGACATGTAGCCCAGCATCAGTACTACTCTAATAATATAATAATATAGGGTATTTATATTGCGCACATATCCACCTTGTTAGGTGTTCAAGGCGCTCCTATATACCCGGCTAAGCTAGGCATTTATAGCGCACAGCTTTTTAAGGTATTACTTCCTACTGGTACCCATTTACCTCACCTGGGTTGAGTGCAGCACATTGTGGATCAGTTTCTTGCTGAAGGAAATTACGCCATGGCTGGGATTCGAACCCACGACCCTCTGTTTCAAAGTCCGAAGACTAATCCACTAGGCCAAAACGCTCCACAAATAATAAATAAAAGGTGCATATAAAGAAGAGGTCAAAGAAGAGTGGTCCGTACTCTTCCATTCAAATAAATGCAACAAGCAGATTTTCATTTTCAGGTCAATTAGTTGATTTGAGATCCTACTCATTCAGCTTGGCATTTGTCAGATGATTTCTCGAAAAAGCAGTTGTCACAAGCAATGCAGCAGGTGATCTTACCTTGAAAGTATTTTCTATGTCAAAGGGTAGCTCTGTCTCATATTCAGCAAGTGTTCCATTGTATGTCACTACTGCTGGAGTCTTACAATCAGCCTTGGACACCTTGAACAGTCTGTAAGTGACCGACATGAAAGCAATGTCTCCTAGGGATGCAAAAAAGAGGGGAAATAATTGATAAACATTGGTTCTTTCAGTCGGTCTTAGACACCTTAAACAACCTGAGACTGACGCGAAAGCAACGTCTCCTAGAGATGCAAAAAGGAGGGAAAAGCATTGATAAACATTGTCTCTGACAGTCAGTCTTACAGACCTTTAACAGTCATCTCTAATCGATTCATTTCACAAACGTTCACTTATTGGCTCAAGAAAAAACAATTCTTACCTGTAACTTCCAACAGCTTCTTATCCTCAACATTCACTTTCCTTGCAGTGACGATACGAGGTTTGGTGAACCCGATATCCTCGGCGTATTTCTCTAAATCTGTCCAACAGAGGGCACCAGCCAGACATTCACCTATCAAAAGAAAGGAAATGCATTGAGGTGCATATCAATTCAAATCAAATTGGGAAACTCATTCAATACCCAATCTCCGTGAAGGAATGACCAGGGGACTGTTACACAAAGCTTAGCTATTAATCATATAAGCTTGACTTTTATCATATATGTATTTTGTTCAATGGAATCAATCATAAAAACTTGTTCTACGATTATTGCTCAGTTTTGTGCTACTGAGCCTGATGAGTTGATTCAAAAATAGTTCAGTGTCACCCAAGGTTATGCTTAAAGGGGAATCCAACCTAAATAAAAACTTGTTTTTATAACAAAAAGAAAAATCAGACAAGTTGATAGGTGATTGTTTGAAAAATATTGAACAAACAACAAGAAAGTTATAAATTTCTAAAAGTTGTAAACATTGGTAATCACTATACCCATGGAGACTTCAAATTGGCCACATAAGGGATGTCATAGTGATGTAAGGCAAGGACTACTATTCCATGTACTCCTATACATATTATGGCTAAAATTTCATTTTTTCCTCCAAAGTTTTATTTCAAATGATATATTTTTCTTTAATGAGGACATAAAACATTATACTACCTGGGTTATATTTAGATTACTGCCACAGCAAGAGAAAACCACAGAACCCTGATAATAAAGTAGACAGCCTATGGAGAGTTGTCCTTGCCCCTTGTCATAATTTACTTACCCATTTTCCAATTTGAAATCAACATAGTATTTAGTGATCTCAATTTTAAAACAGCTTTAACTTTCTTATTGCTTGTCCGATTTCTTTCAAACTTTCACCATTCTGTTTAATTTATCTTTCTCCTTCCCAACACAACATTTTATGGCCAAGGCTGGATTCCCCTTTAATGGAATAATGCACACCATGTTGACCATGAAATTACTGGGAAGATCATACAGTAGCATGGGTCCCTTACACATGAACAGACAGATGATGGCTGAATTAAACATTGCATGCAACCCCAAATTAAGCGTAATTTTGATGCTTATCCCCTAAATATGCCTGTCATTTTCCAATTCATTGCTATGATTTTTATGCCCTAGAAAAATTATTAGCCTGCCTTGCATCATTCAGCACATTCAGTTTTTAACCTTTAATCTTTATTTACTCTGTTCATTAACACTTCCCCCAAGCTTGTTTTGTTTTATATTGTATTAGGTAATATTTTATGATACGTTGTAAGGTTGGCCGCTTACAAGAGTCAGTTTTCTTTCATTATATATTGTGTCCTATGTATGTCAATGTTTTTTTAATGCTTTGGTTAAATAAAACTGAATTGGATTGAACCTAATTTTCTTTTTTTCATGTTTGGTTATGAAATCATATCAACACAGAGTCTAAATAATAATATGGTAACACCTACATGTATCCCTGATTTTAAAGATTTAAAAAAAAAAAAAAAAAAAAATATTTCCCCTTCAACATCCTGATTTTGGCATTGATGGCAGTACTCACCCCACAGTACTTTGTGTTTCCTGATGTGCTCTGGAATGTCCTGTTGGACGTAGATATCCGAGAAGTAGAACTCGCCCCCCTCCTTCAAGACGCGGTAAGCTTCACGGATCACTGATGGCTTGTCAGGTGACAGGTTTATCACACAGTTTGATCTATAAGAAATGGCACAAAAGAGAAAAATTATTCAATTGGAGGCATTTTATTCATTCTCGCTATAAAAATAACCCAAAGGTCCCGGATGTAGATGTAGCTCACCCAGTTTACTGGTGTGATCTAGAAACTTCTTGCTTGAAAGTAAGAATATTATACAGCAAGAATGTTTAGACTGATTCCTCCTCAAAATGTAAGAAGAGATTGAAAATGCAGTGCAGATTCAGATGTGGCTAGACTAGCACTAGCTACAGTACAAGTAAATCAGAAGTTGTTGGGTCACAGTTCACTGAACAAGAAGTAATATTTCTAGTTCAGAGCACAGAGTGAATGTCAAATTGATGCAATGTGCTATATCCAGGATTTTGGGGTTATTGTTGATAGTGAGAATTGATTTCTCAGTGACATGTCTGCTTACATCGTTCGAGGTACAGAGTCATCTTTCAGAGACATTTTCAAATTTTCCCTACCTCCTGCATACTAGCAATCACACATTGAATAAGAATGTGAAGATGTAGTGAAAAATAATACCATTTCCTGTGCAGTATGATGTGCTGTCAAATTAGAACTAATCATTACTCTTTAGACAAAGCAATGAAAAGTAATAATGAAATATATTTAGAAATAAAAAATCCAAATAAGCATTTTTAAAATCAAACCTTAAAGTTATTATTTTTGGCACATGTATGTTCTACCAATAAATATTCATACAAATACGTGATACGTGTATGTTATTAAACATTAATTATGTTTGTCAAATATAAGGAATGAAAGCTGACTAATGTCGTACCTAGTAAAGTTGTGTACCTCTATTATGCTTTTCACACTGTATTTCCTTAACCCCATACTGTCTTTTTTGGATTCACACTGTCTTTCTTAACCCCATACTATTTGCTTAGCTGGGGTCAACACCTTAACCCAGGACTATCACACAGCTCATGAATATTGATGATTTTACCATACAGAGCATGATTAACGTGCAATTTCGACTTCTGTGATTGGCTAAGGCTTAGCCCCACTTTTCTTTAGCCTTGTTTTGTTTCACACTGCATCTCTTAGCACACTTAGCACATCTCTTAGCTAGCCCACTTTGCTTAAATGTAGTGCATGATGAAAACCTCTATTTGAGAACACTATACCCCAGTTTCCCTCAATCTATTCTCTTCTCCAAACATGACAAACCCTAAGTGCCCCAAGCAAGCAATTTAAGTATCAAAACACCTGTTTCAAAGAAAACACAACAGCCCGAGCGCGGTCCCTGCAAAACATGCTGTCACTTTTATTCACTTACGTTCCTTATTTCGAGGTCAATTTTCCTCGTTCGAAATTGAAAATGGAATAACATTGGATTTCTGAATACAATATGCCTTGGAAAACGTGATTAAATATCAAATACAATAATTCCATTCCGAAGGTCCTACTACAAGCAGAGAAGTCTTACGTAATAGCACAGCTGATGTTTATCATTTCGTCCTTGGCTCAACGCTCATAATCTGGCCTGTGGAGGTGAAATTGAGATAGCGGGGATTACCTGGCCAAGCGGGGTTGATCAGCCGGGTGTTTCATAAAGCTGTTCGTAAGTTAAGAGTGACTGGTGGTGATCCTGTCTTGAGGTAAATGGTACACACCATTGGCAAATGGTACATCACCAGTCGTTCTTAAAGTCACTCTTAACTTACGAACAGCTTAATGTAACGGCCCCCTGGGCTTGGAAATTATTTTTGAGATTTACAAACGCAAAATAGAGTATAGAACCGCAGTTTGCAATCTGAACTGCGGTCTTTCTCCAAACGGGGTTTGACGTAATGTGAAAATGAAGTGGGCAAAGCTAGGAAGAAAGTGCAGTGTGAAAAGCATATATATGGTTCATACTGCAGCAGTGTACCCGTCAGCTCATTCTGGCTAACCTGACTGCCGATGTATGCACTTGCCAATTTGAAATCGATATAGCCTTAGTGATCTCAATTTTAAAGAGTCAAAACAATCTCCTTCCTAATCCAATTTCCTCAAATCTCCCACCATTCTGTTAAATCTCCTTTCACACAAATCATTGCCACAGTGGACCATGATACAATTGTTGAGGTGAGATGAGACTTACACAACGATATCATACTGGTTATCCTCTACCTGAGCATCCTTCAGGTTCTCGATGAAGCCTTTTCTGTACTCAACGTTGGGTGCTGGATAGCCAAACTTTTCCTGGTGATATGTCAGGTACTTTCTGGCAAGCTCAAGCTTCAAAGTGAAGATCATCATGAAAGAGAAAGCAAAATGAAAATTTTATCTTCAAGTCACAAAGATCAATGGTTGAAGGTCTGTCATAAAAATATGTAAACAATACCTATTTCATTCAGTGACTTATGAATATTTCATAATAATAAATTAAGATACCTTGGCCCGTATTCTGAAGTAAGATTTAACTTAAAATCAGGTTTAAAGTTGTGGTTTAAGCATGGACAGCCAATTGTTACATAATCACTAACAGTAGAGATATCATAATTCAGCTCATTCGGCTCTCAAATCATTCATAATTGTCTAGGAAGTATGAATAGATGATTGTCTTCACCATCGATGAATCAGGAAAGAGCACAGTAAACATAAGAAACATACAACTTATTAAAAATGTTGATACTTTTTGGCTTCCCATACTTAAACCTGAGTTTAAGTTAAACCGGGCTTCAGAATACGAGCCCTTGCCTCTATATGGATTTCTCTACCATCCTCATTCATGATACCAGCAGTGGGATTATTTGTCTCTTCTTTATTTCTCTACCAACACAGCAGTTTCGGTGGCAGGAATGAGATAGCGATTTCAATTCATAAAACTTTCATTTTGAAAGAAAAGAGGGATATTACCTGCTCATCTGTCATGTCAATGCCTACAACAAAACCTTTGGGTCCGACTAGCTTGCTGATTGCGTAACAATCACGTCCTGTGCCACTACCGAGGTCAACGACCCTCGCATCCTCTATCAAGCTAGGAATACACAGACCGCATCCATAGTACCTGAAGATGAAGACAAAGCAGAAAATCAACGTTAGAACAAGTGATACATCATTAAAATTAATTTAAATTCTTTCAATTTACATAGCTGTCTGTTCTGAGAGTCAGAGATTAAGACCAAAATATTTTGGAAACAGGAGACTCAATAATTTCAAAATACATCTGGGGAACGTTTCATCAATATTTTCATCCGACAAGTTGTCAGATCTGACATCTTTCCATGATTTTGATTGGCTGAGAGGCACTGTTCCTATGGTAACTGTCAGATAACTGTCAATAAAATGTACTATATGTTAGCCTACATACTCTTATTATGCTTCTTCTTATAAGCAATGCCGTTGATGCTGAAGAGGAATAATGATTCGAAAAAAATATAAACCCAAATGTTCTCATCTATATCTTCGTTGACACACGTGTGCAAGAAATTACCTCGATGGCCAAAGGAGAGAGAGAATATGTTTTTTTGCTGCAATTTATAGGAAGTATAAGCATTGAATATCTATAACTTGTCTAACTCCTGGCGGTGTTTTAGTATTCATATAACATTCTCATTTTCCTTTAAATTTAAGAAAAATAATCATTAGAAAGTGGTAAATGATTTTGTAAGATCTACATGTAACTTAGAATTTTAACGTAAGCCATAGAGGAAACAGCATTTCTTCATCTTACTCTTTATGAAAGCAATGGGAGAGAAAGTATAGTTCTATGACTGTGATTTCTTTTTTTTCAAAGATAGTAAAAGAATACTTTTATCTAGATCTTTTATTATAAACTCCTCTGGATTAGTTTTAAAACTTCAACTGAGTAGGAAGTGGACATGCTTAGTGCAGGTTGAAACTTGGTGCTTTTACTTTAGACCAATTGAGGAAAGAACATGATCATTTAAGATGATTTCATTTTTTTCATTTCTTTCCTCTAGGGCCTATTAATTTACAAAAAAAAATTATGTAAGAACATATGTGCATTTAAAAAAAAAGTCACTTTTTGCTAAAATTTACAGGAAGTTAAGTATTGAATATCTTTAACTTGTCTAACTCCTGGCAGTGCTACATGCATAGTATTCATATAACATTCTCATTTTCCTTTAAATTTATGTAAAAATAATCATTGGAAAGTGGTAAATGATTTTGTAAGTTGTAACTTAGAATTTTAACATAAGCCGTAGAGAAAACAACATTTTCTTATTTACTGTTTGTGAAAGCAATGGGAGAGAAAGTATAGTTCTATGCCTGTATGAGTTTTTTTTTAAAGATAGTAGAAGAACATTTTCATCTAGATCTTTTATTATAAACTCCTCTGAATTAAGATTCAAAACTTCAACTGAGTAGGAAGTGGACATGCTTAGTGCAAGTTGAAACTTGGAATTGTTTTTTCACCTTCGTGGCCTTAATTTCTCATAATAATGCTCTGTGAGCATGATGGGTTCACAATCCAATAAACGGTCGGTCATGAGCATTCTAGACATGTCTTTGAATTTGAATCTTGATTCATTTATATCATCATGTGCATAGAAATGTTTGACCTCTTGTATTACAATTGATTACAGTTTGTATTGACATATTCATTCACATGATTAACACAAGCTCTTTTGATAAAAATATAGATTTTAATCATGTTAATCATGGTACTTTTACTTCAAACCAATGGAGGAAAGAACATGATCATTTATGATGATTTTTTGTTGTAAATAGTATTGGAAAGAAGATGTAAGCTAGTTCAATGATGAATTGAATTAGATTTATTTTTTCATTCTACATTATGAACATGACCTGTAGCCAGCAGAACATTCTTTTTGTCCAAATAATTTATCCGGTAATTGAAACATGATAACGATGTGTTTTATAGGTGTCGGTCAAATTTTAGAATTGGTTCCTAACTTTGTGGTATATTTATAAATGTACATTTTTTTTAAGAGTTCAAACAGAAACATTGATTGTAACTCTGAATTTCAAAAAAAGAGAAGATTTTCAGAAATCTTTGAGGAGTATTAATTGATCCAGTGATCTATTGGTGCTTGAATACTCTAGACTTATTTTTGATTACTTAAGTGTGAACATGACCTAGATCTCAGTAAAATATTCCTTTTATTCATTTCTCCGGAAATGTATACACATAAACAAGATTAACATTTTGCCGGTGGACTTAAAATAAAATCTCTCGGTTCGTTTCGGAGTAAAAAAAAAAGGAATATATCATACTAAGTCTTATATTAAAAAAAAAAACCTGTGATTTTGATGAATCCTAAATTATCCAGTAAAATGCTCATATTGGAGTTATTTTGAAATTTTGGATTCAATGACTATCTTGTTTTAACCTTTGCGTACACGCCATGCTTGTCCATTATTTATAAAGACTTTTTTTTGTTTTGGAGAATAAGAAAAAAGAAGGAAAACAAATAATTATTAATCATAATCATAAGTGTACATTGCTCTGTAAGGTCAAAAGAGGAAAGAACTTTGTAATTGTCATGTAGGTTTATTCTGTTCACTGAGGACGTATAGAAGACATATTTTTTTGTAAAAGCAGCAACCATTCTACCTAAAAAAACAGATAGCTTTAGTAAAATTAATGTTTTTGACAAATCAACAATGATTAATGTACAGTGTGAACATAGTCCGGATCTCAGAGGAATATTCTTTTTATTCATTAATTCAACGGTATTTCGAACAAGGCAAACAAATTGTTATACCAGGTGTAAGAGTTCAAGTTATATTTAAATGTACGAACACCATAACTACATTCGAATGCCTTTCCACCTTCATTCAGTTTTCGGGGAAGCATGCCCTGAATAATTTGAATTTGTGTTATCCCTTAACCTATTCTATACAGGGGAGGCTTCCCAGCTTGTTTTATTCACGGGAGCTCACCCAACCCTTTTATGCTTATTTAGTACAAAATATTTACAATGCAATTGACATCGTATAATACAATTGCCAATGATTATCTGATGACTTCTCATGTGTTTGTGTTCCTTTTCTTCATAGGAATGTGTATAACCAGTTTTTCTTTATCTAATTATTATTCTCTCCAGGTCTTTGCCTTGCTGACACGAGCACGCGGTCTCGTCGATCTCTACAGGAAGCGAATTTTTTGCATTTCGTGTTTTTCTCTTTCAATTCCCAGTGATTGAAAATTTCCCCTTTTCAGCGTTGAATGATGATGAGTTTTTCAATTTGTTTAGGCCGAACAACGAAACCCAAGATACTAACTGCAATTCTTCGTTTGAAAATCTCGTATCAATGGAGATGAATTTAGCTACTGATTTAAATGAAATTAACGACAATAATTATCCAAGTTCAAATTACTTTACAATAAATCAATTTAATTCACTTGATAAATCTACACATACACTTTCAATAATGCACATGAATATAAGGAGTTTGAGCTCTAATTTCGACAATTTACGCCTTTTATCCGATTCATCTTCACATAATAAAATGTCCATAATCGCGCTAACTGAGACATGGTTATCTCAGGAATCTGATGGTTTATATTCACTTTCTGGTTATACGTTTGTAGAAAACCATAGGGGTAATAGACGGGGAGGAGGGGTAGGTATCTATATCAATGAACAGCTAGAATATTTTACTCACAATGATCTTAGTTGTATGAATGAAACTGTAGAGTCTCTTATCATTGAAATTCGGGTACCAAACTCTAAAAACATACTGATCGCAGTATTTTATAGACCTCCTAACTCCAACACAAATTATTTTTTTGAATACTTGCAAGATTTTCTACAAAATCCGGTTTTTTATAATAAAGACTGTTATGTGGTAGGTGACTTTAATATAGACATATCTAAATCTAACCACAATAGATCGCATGAATTTTTGGATATCATGCTTACATCATCATTTTTACCATTGATAACAAAACCCACTCGGGTTACTAACCAATCTGCAACCCTTATTGATAATATTTTTAGTAATGTCTCTCCTTTACCCGAGTCTGGAATAATTTTATCTGATATCTCTGACCATTTCCCGATATTTTCAAGAACTCCCTTTAGGTTAGCAAAAAAAGATACCCAGCAACATAAATTCCGACGACTAACACCAAATAATTTACAGAGCTTGAAAGATGGTCTTGAAGACGCGGATTGGTCTGAGGTGTTCAGTTCTCAAGATACTAATGCAGCATATAACATATTTATGAAAATTTTTACTTCACATTTAGATAGACATGTACCATTGGTTAGTAAATGTAATAATTATAAAAAGAGTCCAAGACTTCCATGGATATCGAAATCAATACTACGATCAATAAATCGCAAAAATAACTTGTACTATGCTGATAAAATCAGTCGCTCAGAAAAGTCACATCGTAAATATACTACATATAAAAATACCCTCACTAAACTATTGCGGAGTGAAAAACGAAAATATTTCACAAATCAATTAATTCGTTTCAAACACGACATCAATAAAACATGGAAAACAATAAACACTGCCATAAATAAACAAAGCACAATAGAACGCATAAAAACAATAAAGCACAATAATGTTGAAATACACGATTCTTTTCGTATAGCTGATATATTCAATCAATACTTCACACAAATTGGAAAAAGTCTTGCAGATAATATACCTTTAACCCAAAAGAAATATACGGATTTCATTCACCAACCAAATCCAAATTCTTTATTTTTAGTACCTGTACATAGAAATGAAATAATAGATATGGTGAACAACTTAAAAAACAAAAAAAGCTGTGGTCACGATGGTATTGACAATATTTTATTAAAAAATGTTATAGAATACATTGTTGACCCATTAGTATACATATTCAACCTTTCTTTAAGTAATGGCGTAGTGCCTGACAGTATGAAAATATCAAAAATAATACCAGTGCACAAAAAAGGAGAAAAGATTAATGTATGTAACTATAGACCAATAGCCTTATTACCTACTTTGTCAAAAGTTATGGAAAAGGTAATCTACACAAGATTATTAAAATTTTTGAATAAATATGATATAATTTCCGATTTTCAATTTGGATTTCGCCAAAAACATAGTACATCTCATGCCACTCTCTCATTTATTGACAAAATCACAAAAGCTATTGACAACTTTGAACATACAATAGGTGTTTTTCTGGACCTCTCCAAGGCCTTCGACACCATAAATCATGAGATACTGCTCTACAAACTTGAAAATTATGGAGTTCGTGGGAAGGCCTTGGAGTGGTTCAGAAACTACCTTGTAAATCGCAAACAATTCGTAAGCATAAATGAACAAAATTCTTCTCTACAAAATGTTAACTGGGGTGTTCCCCAAGGTAGCCTCCTGGGCCCTCTTTTATTTATTATCTATATAAATGACATCCAGAACTCCTCTGAAATATTATCTTATGTCCTTTTTGCAGATGATTCAAATGTACTCTACTCTCATCCTAACCCCAATATTTTAATTAATGTACTGAACACTGAACTGGATAAATTGATACAATGGATTATGGCTAACAAATTGTCAATAAATGTTCAAAAAACGAAATGCATGCTTTTTAGCAATTCTTTAGAACAATTGCCATTTAATATCAAATTAGACAATGTAGACATTGAAGTTGTTACTACAACTAAATTTTTAGGCCTCATAATAGACAACAAATTATCTTGGAAATCGCATATTGACTCTATATGTCGCACAATTTCACGCAATATTGGTGTTATCAACAAAAATAAGTTTTTTCTTCCAACTTCCTCCCTAAAAATGCTTTATTCAACATTAATTTTACCATATCTAAATTATGGAGCAATTGTTTGGGGAAACACACACTCAACCTACCTAGATAGAATATTGCTTTTACAAAAGAAGGCATTGCGTGTTATTTTCAACTTGTCCTGGAGATCTCACACAGATGAGTTGTTTTTAAACAATAACATTCTAAAAATAAAAACACTGTACCAATATAATTTAGGTCAATTCATGTATCAGTTAAACAATAATATGTTACCACCCATATTTAATTTTTCATTTAACAAAAACAAAACCCTTCACAAATATCCCACACGTCAATCCGATGAATTTCATTTACCACTACCCCGGACCATCCTTGCAAAATCAATTTTTACTTTTGAAGGCCCTAGACTCTGGGGAACTATCAATAGTAACATCAAAGAATCTCCAAGCCTTAATTCTTTCAAATATAAGTTCAGAAAATTTCTTCAAGATAACCATTGAATTTAACTCTTCATCACTCAAGCTCTTGTATTTTTTTAATCAAACATGTTTATCATGTCACGTACACTTATACATCTCTTTCGTTTTCCTGTTGATCGGCGAGGTCCGTCTGTGAGTGCTGGGGCTGGATTCTGGAGACCTTTAATCTCTCTTTTTCTTATTTCCTTTTGCCTATTTTTATTTCCAATTTTTCTTTTTAATTCAACTGGTCGTGCTCAAGTTGGTACCTTATTTTTTTATATGCTAAACAACTGCAAGAATATTTATTAGGAGGCTGCACTCTACAAGCTCCGCTTTTTAGCAGCCTCCTCCATTTTCAACCTGATTTGTAATAATCTTGAATATAATTTTCTGTACAGGAATAATTGAAATATGTTTTGTTATTTATGTATGTCAACATGTACCGAAGAAACTGTAATTGTTGAAAATGGAAATAAACGAATGAAATAAAATGGGACTTGTCGGATAAAATGTCCGACAAGTCCTTTCATGAAACGCCCCCCAGGACGATTTATTCTAGAATTCTTTTCCTTTTATCCAGTATCCCACAAAGGTCCATCTATATCTGATTTCTTCTACTTCTTACTGATATTTTTTTTATCAAACAGAAATTGACCCTCGATATCCATACTCTTTTTTTTTGGTGTAATTCTACTACCACTCTGCATCTTGGCCTAATTCATCTGATGCATGATCTAGGGCTATGCATCTATTCCCCATCAAAACAAAGATTCTATACTATTTTTAAAATGTCTGTTCAGAATTTTTTATTTGATAACAATAATTTTCTTTTTTTCTGGAATAGTCAGAAAATGTAATAAAATTTATGAATATTAATCATGCATCACATTCTGTCAATGATTAATGATATTTTATTATACATCCCAACTGTGATTAATTTTTTTATTCAAATTACTTGGCTTTTCACCGAACTTTGTCATTATTTAGATATCGAAGATGATGTAATGAGAACAGTCAAAGTGGTCTTGGAAGCGATCTTCCAAACCGGTTTGGAAAATCACATCAAGACAGTTTTCAAGATCGCACATTTTGAGCGTGCTACTCCACACATCGGGTGTAGAATGCGATTTCAAATTTTGTGCGAAACACGTCATCCAACTGAGAGCATTGAGCATTCCCGTAACATCGCTTTTTGAGAATTGGTTTGAAAACTACTTTTGGGTGATCAAATGGGAATGCTGACAAAGCAATCTTCCAAATCATTTCAGTCAACTAGTTTCAGATTTAGAAAATTTTTCTATCCCATACGTTAAATAAGGAGGGGGGTCAGGGATTAATAATGATAACGTCTTATCGACTTGCAAAGGATTGCATTTGGGGAATGGTGATGATAGTAAAATATCAGAAATTGTTAAATAAATCTCCAGAAACGATGGTTATTCCTGTCTAATCAAGACCATATTAATGTTTGCCCATGAATTTTGCAGTCAACACTGTGTTGATATTCAACTATGACTAAAGGTAAGCCAAGGCTTGCCAAGGGTTACATTGAACAACCACAATGAAGACTATGGAAAGCCAGGAATGTCAACATCTGAAAATGCATGTTTGTTCAATTACTTTCTAACTCATACATGTACATCCATGGTTTTCTTGAAAAGTCAGGGTGATTCTTTTTGTTTACAAAGGACAAAATATTATGAAACTACTGGATTTCCATAGAGTTACGTTAAATTGGATCAATCGTAACTCTTTGCAAGTGGCCGAGTGGTCTAAGGAAGGCGCCTGGTTATACATGGAAAGTCCGGAGTTCAATCCCGCCCGTGGCACCTATGCCTGTGAGCAAGGCATTTAATACTCTTTTATCGAGACCAAAAGCTTCGGTCTCTGTTATGTTGGTTGTTCCGCTGAACTCCATTGGCTCTACTCACAGAGACCTAACTCGATCTGTACAGGGACTCATTGGCCAAGGATAGAAATATTCATGGAGTTGGGGTATTTATAGCTGTCATCGATACACTGTTACTGAATGTCCTGAATTTGACTCTGATTGTGAGATTCAATGGTGTAATGTTCAACTTGCTAATGCCAAACCACTCTACATTGGCAGCTTCTACTGCCCTCTGAACAACAGGCAACATGGCCTTGATGGCTTGCATCATTCATTGAGCAAGATCATGGCAAGGCACAGATGTACTCATCCTAACATCCTCTATCATTCCTCTTCAAGCAAAGTTACAACTGTGGGGTTGTACCAGCTCAGTGGAAGCAGGCATTAGTCTCTCCCATACAAAAGCCTGGTGTAAAGTGTGACCCCTCAAACTATAGACCAATCTCGCTGACATACATATGCAGTAAGGTTATACCTTTATACCGTACCTTTGTATCGCATCTACTGGAAAAATACAATTGTGTCTGCAGTCAAGTTTCCAGGTCTTGTACTGTACATTGTCTTCCTAGCTTGGATAAATTGCTATCTGTGCTATTTGTCCTTTGCTGTGCCAATGCAGTGACTAGTACTAATCCCATGCATGAACATAATGCCATGCAGACCAAAACTTGTCTAGTTCTGTTTTGAAGTGATTGATTGTTGATGCTGTGACTACTTCAGCAGGCAAAGAATTCCAGTTGCTCACCACTCTAACACTGAAGGTGTTTTGCCTCACACTCAACCTACTCCTTTTCAGAAAAAGCTTGTTATGGAGCATATCATCCTGAACCATGCCTCTAAGCACATAGCAAGAAACAACATCCTTTCTGATGCTCAGCATGGATTTAGACAAGGCCTCTCAACTACGACTTAACTAACATCAGTAGTACATGATTGGTCTTCTATCCTTCAACGTAGAAGTCAAGCGAACATCATCTTCGACTTCCAGAAGGCCTTTGACTGGGTCCCACATTATCTGTTGTCTTCTAAGCTTGAATTCTATGTAATCACCGGTAACTCTCTCATTGGATGTCACTCCTCACTGATCGGAAGCAGGCAGTTGTTGTTGATGGATCAAAGTCAACATGGAGAGACGTAACATCAGGAGTGCCGCAGGGATCCGTTATCGGGCCAACCCTGTTTTGCTGTACGTCAATGACATCCTAGATAACGTACAATCAACCATGCATCTCTTCGCAGATGAAGGTGTCATTTACCGCGAGATCAGGCATTGTGATGACCACCAAATCCTCCAAAATGATCTCCAACTGTCTAGTTGGTCTACCACATGGATGATGGACTCCAACATCAAAAAGTGTGCAGTGTTAACTATTACACGCAAACGCACTCCCAACATCTAGCAGTATCACCTGACAAATAGTGTAATCCCTAGAGTTAACAACTAAAAGTACTTGGGTGTTACAGTTTCTTCTGATCTGCGATGGAACAAACATTGCCAACTCACACTCTTGGTCTCCTGCGTAGAACTCTTTCCTCTTGTACAAGAGATGTGGAGTCGAGGGCCTACACATCCTTAGTACGCCCCCAACTAGAGTATGGCTGTGAGGCCTGGAATCCATAAACAGTCACAGACATGGTCTGCTTTCAGCAAGTACAAAGGTCAGCGGCTCGCTTCATGTACTTAGACTACAGGATCTCCACATCACCTTCCTCCCTTGTGACGTCACTGGAATGGGAAGCACTACACACATGCCGAATCCTTGCCAAATGTTCCCTCTTTCACAAAATCCACTCCACTACCATCATGTCCTGAAGCCACAATCGACCCCTTCAAGTTCCCGTTCTATCCAAGAACTATAAGGAACTGGAACAACCTACCCAGCTCAGCTGTCAACACGAAAGGAATGTCCAGTTTCAAGCACTTGTTCACTGCTACCACCCTGCCTGTGGGGAATCTACAGGTAGGAGTATGGTATGCCAAGGTTGTACAATTTACAGATAAAAATTCTTATTTAACAAATATTAAAATTTATTTTTTGATTAAAAATAATTCATATTAATATAAATAAATTATTTATGATCACGAAATAAATTTTAATATTTGTTAAATAAGAATTTTTATCTCTAAATTGTTCGTTAAGATGGCATTGCTTTCCGGAAGTACGTCATACATAAGCGGTTCAAGGGTCGACGCTATTGTATTTCCGTTGTTTACATGTGGAACGAGAGGTCTACCAGCATCAGTTAGGTAAGAAATCTTCATTTTTTTATAGTTTTGTATAATGATATTTAAAACCTTCCTACGCATTAGGCGTAGGAAGGTGTAAGAATTAATAAAATTAATAGAATTCTCATGATTTCGGTTTAAAAAGATGGATTTCTTGGGGAAATCCATCTTTGTTTTGGTCCTTCGCTTAAGACACTATGGAGAGTGTGTCAAGACGTCAATGATGAAGAAGTATATGACATATCTAAAAAAATCATCATCATTGCGTCCTCAAGACTATAGATTCCCCACAGGCAGGGTGGTAGCAGTGAACAAGTCGTTATAACCTTGTTCATTGGATGAGTGGTTTCAAGGAGGCTGCTGTCCCTGCCATCAAAATGATGACAACCCCTTGTTGGATCCCATATGATTTGAAGTCAATAGCTTGGTTTTTACTTGCACTCAGCATAGCATGTTTTACTGTACATATACAAAATTGCTATGTCTATCCATCACCATTTCTGCACTTCATGAAACTCCTTCCAGTGGCTCACTTTATTCAGTATAGCTACAGCTACCAAAGGGATTACTACATCAACTTATGTTTATGTATTAAGTTCTGATAAAAAAGGGAAGTGAAGTTGGGCAACAGCCGAAGTAAGTCACTGTTTTTTACCCTTTTAAGTTTATTTTTCCCTGTTTCGGTGCATTTCAGGCCAAAACAGATTAATCATCTTTATTTTTGTACAGTTCTTTTTGTATATATTTATGAAATAAAGACAGAAATTGATGAGCCCCGTTGGAGGGATTTTGCATGGTTAACCCCCTAATGCCTTGGTGGCTGCAAGATAGAGCCGTCTGTGTATACGAGGAGAAATTTAAAAAAAATGTTTTAAAAAATCCTCGAAACAGACGGCTGCCAGCTGTCTATCTTTTATCCTGCTTTCAATGGAAATGCTATATGAATTATGGTACTTGTAGATAGGTGTGCACTCGTTAAAAAAAAAAACAGGGCCCAGGCCCCAGATAATGAGATATAGCGGATACAACTTACGTCGCGAGAATGTCATCGTGTACAGAGGCGATGGCCTGCCGAACGCTGAGCTTGTCCGCCGCAGAACTTGCCCCGAGCTGACAAGTGTCCGTCCGTAGATCGCAAGACGTCTGAATCGTCTTTCCGTAGTACTCTTTTACATCATCGTGAACTGAATCCATTGTGAAATTATGAAAAGCAACATATGCAAAAAAATGAATTGATATAATGAGCACAGATCAGCAGCTCTTCGGAGGACTGGAATGACGGAAATAAGGAGATATTTTCACTGCTCTTTCTGACAGAAGCCACCGGTAGCAGTCGACACGAATTGAGCAGGTACGTTATTACACACAAGCTCGAGATCGCGCCTGGCGCCTGCTTCTGAGTGATTGCCAATTGATTGCCAGTAAGAATGTATACACAACTCTCGTATACAGCTTTGACTGATGACGCATAATATCAGTATTCCAAATGACGATTCGTATAGGCCTTTGTGGGACAAAGAAATGATACCAGTCTTGGAAAAAAAGAGGAGTTTCTAGATTCTTGTAGAAAGTTGAAAGACGGAGCTGCCACCCAAGAACAATACTCAATAAATCTTTTCATAATAGAATTTATTTTATACAAAAGTGGGACAGTGGGGGGGGGGGGGGGAGCAGTGTTGACTAGTTCTAAATTTGGTTACTATATTCGCAAAAGGTCATGTATGCAGAAACACCCTGCAATGGAGGTTTTTCCAGAGTTTAAGAAGGAAAGGAGGAAGAAGAAGCAATTATAAAGTGGTGTAATTTTATTAATTCTAATTTACACTGCAATAACTCCGGTGCTGATTTAACACCAGCCTGGAATCTAAGTTATATATGTCAACACCAGAGAGTATTGAAACCGAGCACCAGTTTGGAATTAAACCGATGCTGTTTTGATATACTAATTGATAAACACTATCTGGTGTTAGACCAAAACCGAACTGGTGTTGTTTAACATTTCTCTGGTGTGGACATATACATGTAGATTTCGGGCTGGTGGTAAATCTACACCGGAGTTTTTGCAGTATATTTATCATGACAAATGTCATGATAAAAGTTAGTTCGGAGACATTATAGTGTACACGGGCTAGTCGCGAAGCTTAATCATTGAAAACATCGGACGGTGTAAACAGAGAAAGCAATACTAATACCGGACACTATACAAGCACTGCAAAAGTGAAAGACTGTACTCTCGAAATTACTTTAAGATTAGTAGTACCAATCCAAAGTTAGTGAAGTTTTCAATCTAATGGATTTAGAATTCAATATTCGATTGAAACTTTCGATCAAATTTTGGATTGGTCCAATATCAGGCCGTCTTTCAATGTACGGAATGCATGAAATGGGCCTACATACTGTAAAACACTCACGGTTTAAAATTTTAAGCCCGTTGTTTAAGTTTTGACTATTGTTTTAACATTTAATCAAGTTGTTTGAAAGAGATTAAACAACTTGTTTAAAAGTTTAAACAAAAGTTGTTAAAGTGACGGGCTTAAAATTTAATAAGCGTTTTTACAGTGCAGAATAGACACGCGCTAAAAATTTTGTGTTTTAATCAATCTAATTCTAATCAAATAATTTACAAAATACCCTTTTTAATAATATTTTACAACTTTTATGACGGATTATCACAAAAAGAAAGATAAAGAATGGCAGTCTAATATATTGATTTATATAAGCTACATAATTATCCTTTACAGTATCTGAAAATTGAATAGTTCATTCGTTGCTGTCTATTTTTCAAAAACTCTTTAAATCTTAAGTTCATTAAAGTTGTTTAACCAATATTTATATACTCATGTATTCTGTAAATATATATGCAAATGTAAGAATTCAAATAATGAAAAAAAAAATGTTGTGCCTAGACCAGATACGCGATTGACTCAGTTAAAATATACTTTAAAAATTTACTGATTGATCTGTTTATCATTAATGATTAATTTGGCACCATTAACGGGAACAAAATATCAGGGCGATGACAGTGTAGTTTGATATAGGGGGTAGCAAAACGACATATTCCCCACCCCCTCAATTAAACTACAGGTATGACAGGCGTGATAGGCCCCATATAGGCCTCACGATGTCCAGCACTCACCCCATACCAATCTTCTTCTCTATACATGTAAGTCCCTTTTCTCCCACCTATATTCTTCCTTTTCTTTCTTTAGTTTTTCACTTTGAAAATCTTACTGGGGAGGTCGCCTCTATCTGCACTCCCATGCAGTATTGCGACAAACTTTACATAATAGTATATTGAACATGTTGAAGTTAAAGTAGTCCTATAGGTTTTACTTTCCAATACAAGATAAGCACTGCATGGCGTACCTAGGATTTTCCAAAAGGGGGGCAAATTTTTTTGGAGGATATTTCGTCCGCGAAAAAAAGGTCTTCAACCACAAATAAAGGATTTCTTACCACAAAAAATTGACAAGCAAAAAAAAAAAGTTCAAAAGAGGGGACACACGTCTGCTTTCATTGCATTTTTACATTACTAATTTGGCTTCTCAAAGGGGGAGGGCACGTCCCCTGGATCAGTTGTGACTCGACTCGTCAGGGGGGAGGGATACGTCCCCTGCATGAGTTGTGACTCGTCAGGGGGCAGTCTGCCCCCCTTGCCCCCCCCCTTAGGTACGCTAGTCGTAGTGGATATAAGTCATGAAAACAGAAATATCATGAATCGATGTCTTATTTTCTCTGCTTCAATAACATTTAAAAACAAAGCAGATGCCTCCTTGGGGCTCCTTGGCAGTCTGTTATTCATAAATAATCATTAAACTAGAAATTATTCGTAAAGGCCTTTATTCATACAATTAGGAGGCTGTCGCTGTTCTTGAAACCGCCATGCTTATAGTCTGAATATTATAAATCGTGTGGATTGCATTCTCAATGTCCGTGATCAGTGGCATACCTTGGACACCTCATCACCAGGGGCATATATAACCCCTTATCTCTCTCCCTTCCCACTGTGTGCACCCACTCCCTCGGCGCACAATGATCCATGGGTAAATTGCCGTTAGTCTATACTGCCAACCCGTCTATCACATCCAGGGGCGTCGATCCATTTTTCAGATGGGGGGGGGGGCAAAATCATTAACGTTCCAAAGGCGCTCGATCGTACAAAACACCCCCCCACACACACATATATATATATATATATGTATACATACATACATATATATATATATATATATATATATATATATATATATATATATATATATATATATATATATATATATATATATATATATATATGACTCATAAGACACAGACACGTATCTCACCAACAAATTAATGCGAGCGCGAAGCGCGAGCTGATTTTTTTAGTATACTGACAGGAAAAGCGTGCCTGTTTAGGACTGTTTGTAGTAACTCATGAGGAGGATACATATCTCACTACACAGATAGTACGAGTGCCGAGAGTGAGCTGAAATTTCTTTATATTCTGACCTGAAAACTTGATATTCTAAGCATTTTTTGGTACCAATGATTAAGGTTTGTATCTAAAAGAATAATAGATGCGAGCGCGAAGAGCGAGCTGAAAATTTTGATATTTCGATCTGAAAAAAATTGACGTTTTTGATAAAGAACAAGATATATATCCAAGAAAAGATGATAGCAAATCGAAGCAGGAGTTCTTTTGAGGCTTAGAACTGAAAACGGGACATTTACATTCACCTATTTAATCATGAAAAGTATGGGTTTTTGCTACAGAAATGATGCGAGCGCGAAGCGCGAGCTTAAAATTTTTATATTCCAATCTGAAAAGCGGACATTTTGAGCACGATTTTAAATAAAGAACGAGTTGTGTATCTCAATTAATCTCGCTTGCTGAACATTACAATCTTGTTTTTTAAATGCATTTCCGGAATTATTGGGGGGGGGCAAAATGATATGTTTGCCCCCCCAATATTTTCATTGGTGGGGCGATCGCCCCCCCTGCCCCCCAGGATCGACGCCTCTGACTGATCACATCACATGGTCTAGCTTCGTTTAGTCTAATGCCATTCATCAATATTTCGTGTAACAGCCAGTTGGTCCAATAACCATTTGGTCCAATCATCACTTCGTCTAATGACATCACCAGTTCGTCTATGACAATTTCGTCTCATAACCAGTTGGTCTAATATTCGTTTTACTTTCATTCATTTTGCCCAATTAACACTTTTAGTCCAATTAGACCAAATGGTATATGACTAAATAGCTATGGGACCAAATGGTCATTACACGAAATGGTGAATGGACGAAATGGCAAATAGACCATGCATGCAGATATTGGACGAAATGATGGTAGACCAAGTGATAGTAGACGAGTTGGCAATTAGGCGAATTAGCATTGGACCAAATGAAAATAAACCGCTCTGTAAACCCCCTTTCTCCCTCCCCCCTGGTATGTCCCTGTCTCCCCTCCCCCTCAAATCACAATCTTCTATTGTTTTTCAATTTCACTCACGTTGCACGCCGTAACAACATACATTATTCTCAAGAATTCTCAAAAACGTTTGACTGAATTAATAAATATGATCATAATAGGCAGATATTTTGGAACAACTTAAATGGTTAAGGTAAACTTTATTTAACAGGTGTGCACATTTCAAGATTATTCACGATATTACAGTAATCATCATCATTTGAGAAAAGTATTTCACATTAATTCTTAATGGAACTGATACTCGGATAACACAAACAAATAAAGTGAATAGATAAATCATCAGGCACATAATTGAATTAATCAAGTTATCTTACACTTTTAAAAAGGCAACTCCAAAAGGCAATGCGATAAAACCTTGACAATCTTTGACATAACAAACATAAAAACCATGCTGATTAAAGATATTACTACGATATACTACGATTACTGCAACACAGAAAAAAAAACTTTTTGCAAAACTATTCAAAATTGTAAATGATTATTAGCCAAGTTTTTACTCTAAATTTACCACCAAAACAAAATCATGAGCTACAAAAAGTTATTCATGGAGTCATGCATAAATTAATATCAGCAATGGGCGGATAAATTCAGTTTAGCTTTAAACTTGAAGACATTCTCCTTTTTTCAAATTGCTTGTCTCGACTCTATCGTCCATTGATTGGTCCTCCCATGGCGAAATCACAGACGCGGTAGTACTTGTCCGATCCTTCAAACTTCTTGTCACACCAGCAGGTGTACCCATGTGGATGGGTGCAAACTATATAAAGAAGACAAATTCAATAAACTTTCATTAGACAGGGGCCGCGGAACGGACCATGCCAAAAAAAAATCACAACCATTGTGGTCATTTTTACGTTTTTGTACACGGTTTTGGGAAAAAAAGGTGTGTGTGTAGGGGGTGGGCTTCAGCCCCCCACACTTTGGCCAATGTTAGATCCTTTGAAATTTGATTCTGAAAAAAAAAAAAATCAAGACATAAATTTGTATCAACTGATTTTATTACTCTCCAGTATAAGGTATCGCTTATCTTTATTTCGGCGATTGATTAATTATTTCAAATTGGTCGAAATTTTCGCATTTTAGGGGATAATTATTTGCAAACACGTAATGATAATAAGGTACATGTGGTTGTAAAACGGAATTAAAAGCAATTATTCATAGGCTACTTATAGATTAAAACAAAAGATCATTTTGATACTTAAAAACGGTATGAACAATATGAGTTATGATAATAGTCAACCAACACAGATCTGACAAATAGAAAAATCAAGCCTATATACACAAGGACAGGTCATATAGTATTTACTTTAAAAAATCCTTAGTATTAATCTTGTTTAAAGTTTAATACTTGAAAAGATCAATGTCCGAATATGCCCCGTGCCTCAAATTTTGAATCATATTGAAATAATATTAATTTTGGAAAACACAAGATCTGTATAAAAACACTGCAAAGGCCCTGAAAAGCTTATAAGTTAATTCAAAACTGAAAAGAATACGACCAGCTGCGTAATAAGCTTTTATAAGCAAAAGAAAATGACACTAGCTAATCATTACGCAATTTATTAAAAATCATTATCAACAAGTTAAAAAAATAGGTAGGATAATGACAGCTTGAGACAACAAAACGACCAAAAAGCGCTGTCGATTTTTTTTTAAGCGGTTGTCTTGATTTTTGTTCTTCTGCACTTGCACTCTAACAAATGATATTGTGAATAGGTCATTGACTAAGCAAGTAAAACATTAATTTAACCAACAGTTCATAGTTTGGTCGAGAAAAAATATTTTAAATAGGAGGGGATGCGGCACATGCTGCATCATAGTACTTGACTGAATTAGAAAAAATATATACGGTCAAAACACAGTTTAAATTTTTCACACAAGGCAGTTGCTATGAACCTTATAGTTGTTTAAAGTAAACAGTTTCAATACTCAATTCTCAATGAATTAAGCATGTTTGTTTAACTTTGTCTTGTTAAACAACTACGATATCAGTGTTGTATTAAATCTTAAATAACATTTTACTGCAGTGCACACTGTTATAAAATAATTTAAAACAACGCTGTTTACTATGTGAATCGCACAGTAGTTCTTTTAAAGTTTAAACAAGTGTTTAAAATCTTAAACAACCATGCATGCTTAAATTATTTGAATTGAAGCTCTGTAGTTTAATATTTTAAGCACTTGTTTATAATGTTTAAACAACTATACTGTGCGATTCACATATTAAACAGCGTTGTTTGAATTATTTTTAACATGCATGCAGTGCCTGAAAAGGTGGCTTAGATCATGGACTATACATGTAATAAATAGGTTCATGCTTTATTCAATCAAAATGATATTTACCTGAAAATCTCCTTCCTCGTTTATCAGTCATGTGTTGACTGACGAGATCCATGGCATCATCCAATTCCATTTCAGCTTGCCTCTTCTCGAAGTCATTGAAGTCGTAAGCTGATGTGGCGACAACAGCGACGACCACGAACAGAGCAATGATGATGATTTTGGATGCCATTTTGAGATGTTCTGTCTGGTTTAAAGAGAGAAAACTCATTACTGGCTCACTAAGGTTTGCATTTGTTTTTACTTTATACGGTGAATTACAAGAACAATGAATTATCATTATAGCTTCATTTACCTCTGGCCTGGGTAACTACTAATAAAATTTAATTCTAAAAGTACAGGTTGTTTTGAAATATAGCCTTTTTTTCATAATCATTATTCTCTCGCAAAACAGAGTTCTCAAAGACATAATATCAAAAAGGGTATTTATAATATTTAGTCTGCAATTCAATGCATTTTTATGATGAAAAAAATCATTAAAAAAGACTGAAGAGGAAAAAAATCTGTATTGAAGAAATAATTCTATGATGACTCATTGACTCTATCATGATAAAACGAATACAGTAACGGAAAAATAAACATGAATTGCAGTGAAATACATGAAGGAAAACTGAGCAAAACGAAGCGGGCACAACAATCGCCGTCATAAAATATTGTCTAGAGACTCTAGACCTATGTTTTAGCGTTACTTCATACTAGTAAATTATATCCTCCTCAAAAAACTTTTTGTTGATACCTTGAAAATTCACCAAAATCTGGACATTTCTTGCTTAATAATAATATTCCAAACCGTGAAACTCACCGTTTCTGGAAGTAGAATTGACTTTGGAGCCTCGAAATGTTGTTTCTGTATACAGCGGTTGTGAACTTACTGCTCTTCTCGAATATCTTGGTGAGATGGAATCGATATTGATGCCTTCCCCAAGAACAACTCGTTATTTATACATTTTCCCATTCTCTTGTTTTCTTCAAAATCCGTTCCACTATAAACATGAAATCGAGCATCAAAGCGCCCCCTCATTCAAAATTGTGAAATAAAATCACTCCGATATCTAGTTCCCCGGGTTGTTTTAATCGAATTTTATCCATGAGCGCCCATATCTACGGAAGCTTTAGAATCATGAGAATAGCATCATGTCTTGAAGAGAAAAAGAGATATTCATCTTGCCCTGTTAACTTAAAGGTCGTATTTTGTCGAAATGGTAAGATATTTATTTTTGTCACGTCAATTCCTAGTCTAAATAGCTTTATGATGTCGAAATGTATGGCGAAATACGCTATCTTTCCCATAGACTTATATAAAAAAGATGTTTTAGTGGCGACTTAGAACTTAATTGGTCTGCAACAAAGTTGACTTGTCAACGCTGGCGTACAGATGGCGGTGATTAAGGGTGATGGAGCCCCTCCTCCCTAAAAAAAATCATAACCAAGATTATGGGAGAAAAGGAAAAGAATGAAAAGAGAAAGGGGTGAAATATTACGTTATTATCAAAATCACGTCAAAATTCGTCACAATATTAGATTCCCGGATTAGATTTCTATATATAAAAAACAGTTTGCTAACTCGGTTCGCTCTAACGCATGCAGCTTCTTCGAAAATTTTCCCTATGTGCGCGATGTCTGGGCCCCTCAATTTTTTTCCTTGGCAAGATAATCGCCATGTTGACAGAAATATCCTGTTGGAAAGAAAACTTTTCTCGCCCTGTCTACATACTAATCGACATGATTACGATTAGTCCAGAAGCTGACCCTTTAAAGTTTCCATATCAAATGAAAATCTATGACTAATGAGGGTAGACATAATAGATGTGGTTAAGCCATTATGTTCCTTGTAAGACGTAGATAAAGGTCTGCTCTTGTCATTATGATTTGTGACAAATTATTCTTTTCCAGTCAAGCATGTAATATGTGAAAACGTGGGATTTGTTTAGGAAGTAGTACTCGTCCATGGTCCATGTAACATCATACCCACTTAGTAATGACTTTTGCAATTAATATTATTTGTATTTCTTTTTTTGTACCTCCTGCCGACAAGACAGAGAAAAACGACAAAAATGCATTATCACAGACATGAATTTAGTTAGTCTCACTCATGATGCGTCGTTATGTTTGTCACAACAAACAACTTTTAAGAGTGATAAACATCGAACCTTGAACCCACTCTCTCTAAAAGTATTAGAAAGTACAATAAAAAAAGAATAAAGGAACTTTGCCGATAGAAGTGTGTGGCGTGGGCTCAAATGCAAAATTCAACAAAAGTGATGATGAATTTAAAGAAATACAAAAAGCAAAAACAGCTTGCTGAGAGCTGTCAAAAGTTTGATAAAAATACTCGCATATTTTCGATAAGAAAACATAAAAACAACAATAATATTGTTGATTTTATTATCATTGCAAATTCATCATCGATTTCTTCTGGTTTAATTTTAAGAATAATCAAACAGTCCCTAGACGCCATCAAGGGGGCTCGTTTTTTTTTTATAATAGTGCCATTTTTAAAATCACATTTTTTTTTTTCGCATGGCCTGGGTCCGCACTTTTCTACTTTCATTATGTATAATATTATAATGATATTATATTTCGATACTACTGCCATACTATAATACCAGTAATACTGACAGATCTCTGGTTTCGATCCGTGACGTCAAGCTATTTAAGCTGGGAGAGGGGTAAAACAAAAGAATCATCCCCCTTAAACAAAAGATTCACAACACCAATCGACACCCATGCTCTATACTTCTGATATTGAGTGAGTTTTTTCCTGATTTATTTCTATATTTCTTTCTTTATTTATTTATTTACTTGTAGTTTTATCAGTCACACATTGGCATTGTCAGTTTCAAAACTACTTTTTACAATGGCCCTGACATAATATACAATTTATAATAATATAATTGGATCAGTAATATTCACATAATCAATAGCACAAATTAAATTTTTGCTTACATACATATCTGAATATAGAACCCAAAAGAATTGAAAAAAGACTAACGAACAAAAAATATGTACATTAAAATCCAAACAATGAATCAATTGGTTTCAAAATAAACTAAATCCTCAACCCCCCCCCCGAAATAAACGATTTTGAAAAAAAAACAAATCATATGAAGTTCATCCTAAACCAATGATTAAAATAAACTCAATATCGAATGGTTCGTTTGGTTCTTGACAAAACGAACAGTTTGTTAATAAATATATCGACGTCACTGCCAAAGAAACACTCTTTCTTTTTCTCCTCATGAAAGGCTATCGCCCTGCGAGCCTGACTAATGACCCTATCGAAATCGATGCACTTTCATTTTCTGCAATTGTGACTAAGAAATCTTAAAAACAAACAAACAGATTTGATGCAATGATAGTCAATGTCACGGGCAATGTCACCATCCAAGCATGAAATGCGATCTCCATCCCCCAATATGCAAACTTAATGATGATGTTTATAAGAAGACCGGAGTCGCCAACCTTTACAAAGTGCACTGACGTACAATAATGGGTGGGGGCTTAGAAGTGTTTGCCCCCTAAAATTTTAACGACCAAGAAAAAAAAGAAAGAGAGCAGGTTAAAATGTGATACTTTGTCTTCGATATTTCGTCAACATCTTTCGCCAAATTAAAATTTTATGACTAAAAAAGTCGAACTTTTGCCCGCAAGCAACTTTTAAAAATTTTTGCCCGAAGTACCCCATAACTGGGCCCCTCAATACTTTAGGCTCATTACGCCACTGATAAAGTGTAATGGTAATTTATCGATATGATATTCATACTATTTGTTTTATATAGTCCTATATACTCTGATCCTGATGCGAAGATGGTTTGTCTTCGAATATTGGAATCAGATGTGAATTCTAAATGGCCCCTATTTATTTCTTAAAAATCACAAATAAGTTTTAATCTGTTTTCATATTATGTTGACTTGTCTCTGTGGTGATAAAGATGTTTATATGGTGGATTTTAAGTGAAACAAATTTAGGATATAACACCTTGTACATGGCCGAACGTCTATAGTGTTCTTAAGAGGCTGTTCATGCACGAGGGCTTAGAAAAAAGTTGAAACTCGTCTGCCTCCCTCTTTAGCTTATAAACAGAACAGTACCGGTATGTTATGTCAACGATCTTTCTAATTCACACTCACACAGGCAGGCGAAGTATAGCAGACGTTGAAGTTTGCGTGGAAATCCTGGAATTGTGAGCCAAGAATAACCTTGACATTTCATCTAAACTTCTAAGAGCAAGCTAACTTTGTCAGTCAACCAATCATGGCAACCAAACGACCAAGAAATGATGTAAATGACGAGAAAAATGGTGCCTTTCCCGAGCCGTATTTCACCCCGTTTCCTCATTTTGGTACAGATGCGATCCACGCGGGCCAGGACCCCGAGCAGTGGGCGTCCAACGCCGTAGTGCCGCTGATCTCACTTTCTACAACTTTCAAGCAAGAGGCACCCGGTGTAATGCCAGGAGTAAGATGTTTTCGCTTCTTCTTCTTCTTTTTTTTTTTTACAACAGATTTGATAGTTATTTTCTTAGTATTGAAATCACGGACCAAAATAATTGGACTCTAGTTCGCAAAACATTAGTCTAGATTTGAAAAAATGATGAAATGTAACTTTTGCTAATATTATCGTACAATAAATTGTTAAATCTAAAATCTTGTGGGTTTAAAAAAAATGTTAAGCAAGATATTGAATGAATATTCAAGTTTTCTTCTTTTTCTTCTGCTTATGCTACTCCTCTTCTCCCTTCTAGTTCTAAGTTCTTCTCTTCCTCATATTCTCAATCTTCTCATTTCCTCCTTCACCTTCTCCTCCTTGTCTTTGTCCTTCTCTTTCTTCCTTTCTCCCTCTAATTCTCTTTCCTCCTATTCCTCTTCTTTGTTTTCCTCTTCAAGATCAATCAAAAAGTTCGAGAACAATTAAATGAGTTATGTCATGGAGATTCTCCTACATGTTATTTATCGACAATGCGACAAAGATTTGTTGTGAAGTCACACAAGTACAACCCTACCCTTTGACACTAAAGTAAAAATATACCTCAAAACTTGTAATTTTGCTCATTCTAATGAAGACTCTAGTCTTTGTCCTTTATCTGTACTCATAAATGATTGATGAATGTGAATATGTAAAAGTACATTTGGGTGACATCACTTACGTTGGTCACATTGCCAATGGGAAATATACATAATTTCCACATTGTTGGTGATCTCAACATTCAGATGCTCATCATAGCTTTTCTTACCATTTCTTCAATTTTTCTCAAACTTTCGTTAATTTGTTGCCTTGATTTTTCTGATTTCACAAGCTTATCAGAAGCAATGGAACAGTTTTGAACAGGAGGGGGGGGGGGGGTGGCTGACCATGCAAAAACTTACAATCAGATGGTCATTTCTACATTTTTGTACATATTCTGTGGCCCCTGCTAACTTTTTCCTAGATTTAATTTCTCCTTTCATATGTACATGTAATATGGTATGGCCAGCTGGAAAATTGCAAGTCATGATAGACCTAGATGCATGCACACAGGTCCCATGGGGCGATCTTCATGTTGGGTTAATGTCTAGCCTATACATATGTCTATGAGTAGTAGTATCACAAAGTTCACACAGGATGTACAAATGAAAACTTCCATAACTGTACTTAAAACACAATAATGCCAAGTGTGACGTACAGTATTGTGTACTGTACAACAATAAAAGTTATACACTACATGTACTTTGCTAATTCTTATTTCTCCATTCATCCGTGGCAATTCCATGCTTGGTTCATGCCTTTTTTTACGGGTATTATGTATAAAACCATTACCATGGAAGCAAAACTGAACACATTCTTCAACAGAAATCATAAATTAGGATCTTAGATCAAAGAAGGAGTTAAGTCAAAGTAAATATAGCAATTTACAGTCAAGAAATCCCAGTGTAGTGAGAATTTTGTAAATATGGAAACCAAATTTTATTTTGAAGTGGCCTCCGTACAGGACCTGCCTGTATGATGCAATGGCATTCATGCATACAGTATGGGCCATAGTGTGGTGGGTCAATAAGAGGTGTCTCCCCATGGCTGCTCTGCTATTGGCTGCCTTCTATTGATCTGCATGGCTCACTAGCTTGACAATGCAGACTTTGGTTTCTTGTTTCATTATGCCTACGTATATGTATACTGGTACTCACTCAACACTACAGTATATCCCCATATTGTACATTTTCAGTTTAGTTTATTTTTTCCCCTTCTTTTTCCTTGCAAGAAGTATTTCAAAGTTTTTTTTAAACAGAGACTTTGATAAATGTTATAATTTCCTACACCACTTCACTGCACATACATGATGTACATATACCAGGTACCAAATTAATTTTTTCTATACCCATAACTATATGAACTGAATAACTGTACAATTTGTTTGAGATTACACTTGTAGGTGTATTACATGTAGATCTTGTTAATTACCAGCAGATTTCAATGATTAATATAAGACTACATGAAAGCCGCACATTTGGACCTGGCAAAATATATCAATATTTATATATATATTTTTTACAGATATCAAGATAGAGTTAGCCTATTACTAGTAAGGTTACTGAAAAAAAAAGAAAGGATGTCCTCTCAGAAGAGCTTCCTCAAATAATCTATCAAAGTTGACTGTACTTTTGGCCAGCTAGGCACATTGTTTTTTGCTACATGTAGTGTAGGCCTATACAAGATCAGGGCCCTGTTGTACAAAGAGTTAGGATTGATCCAATCAAGCGTAACTCTATGGAAATCCATCAGTGTCATAATTTTTTCTACGAAAATTTGCACAATGTCCTTTTTATGCAAAGAGAAGCGCAGTGAATATTTAAGAAAACAATGAATGTATGAATATACATCACAGCTAGAAACTATTTTGAACAAACATGCATAATAGATGTTGATGTTGCTGGCCGTCCATAGTTGCGATTGATCAGATCAATACGGGGCCCAGTTGTGGTGCTGTTACCTATTTTTTCTCAATAAAATCACCTGTTCTCTATTCACTTTCACTTCCCTACTCAACGGCTGATAAGCATTTGCTCTACAACTATTATCAATTGTGACATTATTGTAAGAAGTCACCTTGAAGTAAAACCTATTGTTTAATTCTTACACAAGAAATAGAATGATGAGAAAGCTCAGTAACGCCCTTCAATTGGCTGTTGGGATTGGGAACCATATAAGCCTAATTTGATATTAGTTGTGAAGCGTTTCATCCTTTGTTCTTTGCTTATGTAATGATTATTACCCTGGTCAATGGATCCATCACTGTTCCACACATAAAGTACCCTATCTCCACTCCCTGGGGAGTATCCTGGCCAGGCAACCATTTTGATTAATTTAGAAATCTTATCCAGTACCAAGAACATATTGTTTTACATGGCTTGTAAAATTGCTTTATGAAACGTTACCCACCAGGCCACCAACAATGTTTGATCAGTCGTGAGACAACCAATTGCTTACTATTCATCTACTCAATCTATCCCCACGATTAACCTCTTACACATCATTACCCACATTATAGAACAACTTTGAAAATGATTTGGTTGACAAACATGAATAAAATCCAGCAACTAAAAATATTTTACCAAATGTTGTTTACATGTTGACATGATGATGTCATGATTTCAACATTTTCAAGAACAGCATCAAAAATATTATCAACATATAGCCCTATGTACTTGCATCTAAACTCAGCTAAGTAACAATAAATATTGTTACATGAGGATTGTGTAAAAATGTGCAATATTTAAACACCATCAATAACAGTGATTAATTATCAACATTCTATAATGGTCATAAATTACCAAACAACAGCCAACCACTGCAACCCAATCTTGTAATATTTTCTCATGCATGATTTTATTAAAGTATTTGAAGACTTGAAATTTGAGTTGCATACTCAATTACACATTGAATTAATGGATTATACTGGTGGGAAGTGAACTTCAGCTTATCTATCTATTTGACAATATTAACCCTCCTGAAATGACATTTTTTATGGAGTGCTTTATTGACAGTTGACAAGGCCCACTTTTTTGTTTGCAGTAGATCTCAAGATCTACACAGCAAACAATGATTTTGCATTTGGATAGCCACTACATGTATTTGTTATGATGCAGAGGTCCCATATGTTGGACCTACTTGTTACTGTAGTTCATATGAGTTCCAGGTGCGATTGTGGAGTATGCTTTAAAGGGGAAGTTCACCCTGACAAAAAGTTTATTGTAAAAATAGCAGAAAAAATAATGAAAAATATTGCCGAAGGTTTGAGAAAAATTCATCAAATAATTAAAAAGTTATTAGAATTTCAATTATTTGATTTGTGACGTCATATGCGAGCAGCATTCCTACATAGCGAATGGTAAAAAATCAATGAAATGTCATTTTCTCAGAAAATTGAAAATGGTTTTTACTGTACCTTTTGTATATCAATAGACAAATCATTTCACACCCGATCATGAATAGAAAACAAAATCAAGTCATCACGAACCATATAAAATTTGAAATTCATGCATTTTATATTACATAACACATGGGGCAGCTGCTCGTTTATGACGTCACAAATCCAAAACTTTGAACTCTAATAACTTTCTTACTCTTTAATGGATTTTCCTCAAACCTTCACCTATATTTTTTACTATTTTTTCTGCTATTTTTACAACAAAGTCTTCTTCAGGGTGAACTTCTCCTTTAAAGATATAATGTGCATGTCATTTTAGGTGAAGGATCTATTGGTGGTAATTGATTCTTGTAAACCTGAACTTGCCTGTTGCCTGTATTACATGTATACGTGATGGTGTGATTGTTTTGCATGCTTTGAAGATCTAATATGCAAGTCATTTCCGGTGAAGGATCGGTCAAGTTTAGTGGCCTTTTGAGATTTGGTTTTGCTTGACCTGAACCATCTGAGAAAGGTTTTCGGTCGGCCAATAAATATATGCATAACTATGAAATTAGCAAAATAGTTCCAGTCGATTACCATTGGCTTTATTGGCCAAAGGTGATTTAAGGATGAAAATGAAAATCCATATTTTTTTGTTCGAAACAGATATCAGAAATATTCCAAATATCCTTTGAAAATTCATTTTGCCCAATTAATTGTTGGCCCGGCAGCCACTGAGCAGCGTCAGATCAACGTTTCTCTATCTCTTAAATTGTGTAGGAGCAACTCCCATTTCTTAACGTCTTTTTGGTCTGACATGGCTAGGACTTGAACTCCCGACTTTCTGGTTGCGAGACAGATGCTGTAACAACTGAGCCAAGACACTGGTCTGGACAGGGGCAGGAAAAATAGTCCCCCTTGAAGATCCCTGTTGCACAGCTCCAATCATGGGGATAAAAAACAGCAACTGTCCAAATATTTAAGTGGTAATATACATGTATTGTATTCTGTTTGAACTCAATTTGTGATCTTACTTACCACAGCTGCCATTCATAGCATTGATGACACGACACTATTGTTTTATCAAGTTCACTCATTGGATGATTTTTCTTTCAGGGTTATGAATACTCAAGAGGAGGAAACCCAACAAGGACAGTCCTGGAGAAATGTGTGGCAGCCATTGAAGGGGCTAAACATGGTGCGTTCACTTTATTTTCTTATTAAAGATGAATAAAAGTAGTAGTGCTCAGTTTCACAAGGAAATCTCTTATAAAACTAAGATCAATTGTCACTATCATTCTAGATCTGATACAGTTTAATACATTACCTGAACTTTCTGAAATCATGAAATCTAAGCTGAAAAACGATCATGCTGTAGATCACCAACACAGAAAAGCACACGTAGGGGAGTGTATTATTATTGCTTGGAAAAAGACCGGACAGTTTGCTAGAATCCCATGCTTATTTTGCTGATTAATCAGTAATTGCTCAATATCTTCCAGAATCCTTTTGGCAGTTGGCACATATATTTTTCATTCATGTGACAGTTTGGTGGTCATTTTATTGGATTCTGTATAAAATCGTTTTGAAATTGTTACCACAGGTGGCATTTCGATTATCTTTAAGCTACTACTTGTACATGTATGTAGTTGTGAAGATTCTGTGTGAATTGTCTGTATAAACTTAAAGTTGTTGGAAATTTAATGATATTGATAATAGTGATAGAAGTAGTTAAGGTATTACAGGTGTTTACACAAATGAAGTATTACAGAGGGGCCACTTTTTTACCCAATAATTGTCACCATCCTGTATTCTGTGATTGTATGTAAAAAAAAAATAAAAAATTAGAAACCACACAATTTGAAAATAACAAAACTTGAACTTGATTGTGATCAGATGAAAGCTCGACTACATAATGAGCAAGAAAGCATTTGATTTTTAAATGTTTTATTAGTGTTAACAGTTACATTGTAAGTAACCCTGATTTCAATCCCTACCACTGGGTATGGGGAATATGACCTATGACCCGAGGAATGTGACCTATGACCCAGGTCATACATGTGTATGACCTCAGGTGTACACAATGCATATCTGAATGGAAAGAAAGTCCATCATATTATCATGCTTGAGATCTCTGTTTTGTTCAGTAAAATTTTGAATTGTTTGGATTCTGCAGAAACGACATTCAAAGTACACCTTTTCAGCATTTTATGGGCCTGTTACATTACAGAAAAACTCTGGCAATTTTTTTGCCAGAGTTTTGTAATGTGTAAGTGTCAATGGTATAATTTTGTTTGCCAGAGTTTTTTATGGCAAAGGTTTTATACAGCGGGCCCTATGTTTACATTTTTTAAAGACATATTTTTTTCATGAATGACAAATATATTTTGAATGCAACTGTAGTTTGAACTGTGCATCTTTGGAAACTGTTTTAGGGTAAAGAATAGAGATTGAACGCAGCCTATTAAAGACAGTAGATTTTGATTAATCCACATTTACATTTGAAAGATGGTTCAGAGCCTTATTTACATGTATGTCTGATACATGTATTCCTTGGCTTCATTAATATTAGAACAAATATCAGGCCATTTATTGAAAAAAATAAAGTAAGTGTGGTAGTTAAGTCTGTTGGTGAAAATATGTAGCCACAGTGGACAAAAGCATGACCCTGGCCAATAATACATTGACATCAATGGGGCTAATTATACAATTCATGAGGTCATATGGACCGATTCCCACCAACTTAGGATTGTAGAGGTATTTCATCATGCTCTATCAAAATATGGTATCAAAATGATGAAATGCAAAAATTTAAAAATTAATGATGTCATACGTCTGTATTTTAAGGGACCATGGAAATGAAATAACCATGCAAGACTTACCAATGGTCTGAAATAAATTTGTATACCGGTAGGCATGTCAGCCATTTTGGTCTGCTTGACTCTCCAGTATTGCAGATCTGCCAACCAGTATGTTATTTCGTACATTTTTCCAACCAAAATACAGCAGTTTGTTTTTTCTTTAGAAAATGAATTTTAAAATACATTTTTTTTTACAAAATCGTAATCTATTGAGAAAAATTATCTCTATATGTCTGTATTTCATAAAACTGACAAATCTGGTTCAATGTTATTTCAGGTAACTTGTTTTTTTTGCAATCATTTTGTTAAAACCAGGGTGAGATATACACATGTTCAAAGTTTTTTTTCATCTGCAAGAGCAGTGCGCATTTTAGCTTGCATGCAGCTTGAGCACTGTGATGAGCGAGTGCGCCATGCATTTTATTATGTAATACATTTTTTTTATCACAGAATACAAATTTTCATTCCCAGAGGTTGGCAGGTCTGGTATTGGTGTAAAAGTTCACAGATATCTTCAAGACAAATGACAGAATTACCGCAACATTTCTCACAGGTTCTTACAGATACATGTTTCTGGTCTATTGAAGAACTATTGAATTATGTTCATCAGTATCAAAATCCTTTGTTCCCCTATTCCCTGCAGCTCTTGCTTTCAGCTCTGGTCTTGGTGCCACCATGGCAATCTGCCACCTGTTGAAAACCGGTGATCATCTCATCGCTATGGATGACATCTACGGGGGAACCAACCGTTACTTCCAGAAGGTCCTCTCTAACTTTGGCGTCCAGGCAACCTTTGTGGATGCCCGCTACCCTGAGAAGGTGGCAGAAGCCATGCAAGAAAACACCAAGGTACGTGCAGGACTCTTTAAAGCAAAAACGAACCACCTCAAGTCCATAACTACCCAAATCTGTCCAGGATCCTAACCAATCATAATGATGATAATAACAATTATATAGCGCTTAATACATCGCAACAATGTCTTTAAGCACTTTACAGAAATATTATTACCCTGGTCATCGTTTCATGGCATGCCCACAGACAATGTATGCACATTCTCCACTCCCTGGGGAGCATTCCAGTGCAACATAATGTGACATTCGGAGCAGTATATTGTACTGTAGGCTTACTTGAATAATAATATGCTAATTCACTAATCATTACATTCATTACACATTAATAATGTTGCTAAAGACAATATAATTTAACCTGATGTTTATGTATAGCTTGTATGGGTGGAGACACCAACCCTACCTTGCCGCTTGTTGATATCACATCAGTCAGCCCCATCTTGTAGCTCTAGTGTAAACCAATAGCCTTTTGCACTGTTTTATATGTATAGCTTGTCTGGGTGGAGACACCAACCAACCCTACCTTGAAGCTTGTTGATATCGCAGCAGTCAGCGCTATCGCTCACAGTCAACCTGGTGTCGTCCTTGTAGCAGACAACACCTTCAGTTCACCTTATTTCCAGGTGAGTTAAACAGCACCAACTAATAAATGCTTTTATACTGAATGAAGACCAAAAATACCAGGAATTTTGTTCTGATCTACAGCGATCAGAAAACCCACATATTTTTGGCTAATGAAAAAGCCTATTCCACAGAAAAGTATAATGAAATGTAATTGAAAGTAGAATTCAGAAAGATTGAATCAATTTAATCTCTCAATTTGAGGATTGTATCCAAGAATGAAAGTTGTATATTTTTTTTTATAAGAAATGCAACTGTAGTAGAAAAAATAGAATAGAATACAAATGAATAGAATAGAAGGAGCCAGACAATAGCTCCGACGCTAGCAGCTTGCAGACGAAACGTCGCTTTCCTACTACATTTGTTACATTGTGAGACAACTGGTTATTTCTTCTACTCAATCCTTCACCACGATGAACCTCTTCCACATCATCAGAATAGAAGCATATTGAATTAATTACATTTAGGCCTGAATTTAGGCCCAGGGGCCCGTTGCAGAAAGAGTTGCGTTTAAACGCAAGTCAAAATATCAATCGCAAGTCCCAAATGCGCGCTGTTGATTGGTTGAATATCAAGCTGCGCATGATCTTTAGAGTTGCGATTGATTGCAACTCTTTCTGCAACGGGCCCCTGTTCAAGAATTCAGAAAGATTTAATCAAATTTCTTTTCTCTTCAGAGAGGACTTGATCTGGGAGCTGATATCGTAATGTATTCAGCAACCAAGTACATGAATGGACATTCCGATGTAGTGATGGGTCTAGTTGCGTGCAATGATGATGAACTTCACAAGAAACTTCACTTTCAGCTCTATGGTAAGTATGGCAAGTTCCCCAAGTCTACGCAGTCCCCCAAGTCTATGCAGTCCCCCATGTCTGCGCACACAAGTATCTACGTGATTCTAATAAAAAAAGAAGATACGCAACGAACACAGATTTTACACGTGCAATAGATAGATAGATATTCATTAAAAGACAAGACTCAAAATGGTGGAAAGATAATGAATTTTGGGCGTTTCATGTGATGGTCTCAAAATGCAGCCTTTCTCATTAAAATCCTCAAATCGTGTGCAAAGTGAATGGGTGCGCAGACGTGGGTTACCGTTTTTTTTTCAATCTGAAAATGACTGCCCAAGGATTTTCCAAGAAATTCCTATATTTCTTTCAGATTTTTATGAGATATTTGGTACACTTACTCATAATAATATAAGAAACAATATTAACTGAAAGATTTTGTGAAATAAAGAGAAATTTGTGTTAAATCAATACTCAAATTGTGCGCAGACTTGGGGACCGTCATCATAATCATGATTTGTGACTCTGCACTTGAGCCACACATGAGTTTAAGTGAGTAGCGACCATCCTATGTCGTTAATTACTATACAGATCTGCTAAAATAAGTGAGTGTTGAGGCATGATTTGAAGAGGTCAATAATTTCAAATTCATGGAGTGAAGAAGGGAGGTAGTTCCAAGAGTGGAACAATAGATGAAAAGGCAACAGTCTCCATATCCCATTAGGTGTGTGATATGAGATCACCGCAAGCCAAGACAAAAGTATTGGAGGTTTATAGTTCTTACAATAGAGCAAAATTTTGGATCTGGAAAAATGAACTTTTCTACTCTTTTATAGATAGATGCCATTTGTTATAAATTTACCGTAGTTTGAAATGATTTTTTTTTTAATTTGGGGGCGGGGTGGTGGCAAACAGATGCTGCAAACTGTTGCGAGAAATTAGCTTTTGATTACATCAGAAACTCCCATTTGAAATACTTATGCCTGATATTGTGACGTGCATTTCTTATCTTTTTTATTTTATGCAATGGGGCCCCATTTCATGAAAAATACTTCCCATATTTTTGACATGCATTGTACGGCTAATCCAGAAAATGGAAGTGTTGTTTTTCAGCCAAATAAATTTCTCTGGCATTTGTGATACTGCAAAAAGAAAATTTGCAGTTGGAGGGTGACACTGAATCAAAAGCCATCTGGCCATGGCTGTGGAAAGTACCCTGTTGAATTTTCCCATTTGTGGGTGTAGTGTTTCATAGAAATATGCTCTATTTTGCCGTAAAAGTTTTAAAATTCAAGGCCTGAAGTCGAGCGTTTTGCATTTGACTTTGCAGCTGCCGGGAGCTGTCCGTCACCTTTTGACTGTTTCCTGGTGAACAGAGGGTTGAAGACGCTTCACATCAGGATGAAACAGCATTATAAGAATGGTCTAGCTGTCGCTACATACCTGGAGAGCAATCCAAGGGTCCGTAAAGTCATCTATCCAGGTTAGTAGCTATCATGCATTATTGTCGATGGTTGGTATTATATAGGTAGTTGAAACAACGGAAGAGTGAAATCAAAGTTGAAATACATAGTGATGATGATGATGGTGGTGGTGGTGATAAGTATATTAATGATAGCATCAGCAGCAATATTACAGAAGTAGTTTTTGTCTCACCTGCGAAGCAAGTGAGACTATAGGCGCCGCTTTTCCGACGGCGACGGCGGCGGTGGCGGCGGCGGCGGCGGCGTCAACATCAAATCTTAACCTGAGGTTAAGTTTTTGAAATGACATCATAACTTAGAAAGTATATGGACCTAGTTAATAAAACTTGGCCATAAGGTTAATCAAGTATTACTGAACATCCTATTAGAGTTTCATGTCACATGACCAAGGTCAAAGGTCATTTAGGGTCAATGAACTTAGACCATGTTGGAGGAATCAACATCGCAATCTTAACCTGAGGTTAAGTTTTTGAAATGTCATCATAACTTAGAAAATATATGGACCTAGTTCATGAAACTTGGACATAAGGTTAATCAAGTATCACTGAACATCCTGCATGAGTTTCACATCACATGACCAAGGTCAAAGGTCATTTAGGGTCAATGAACTTTGGACGAATTGGGGATATCTGTTGAATTCCCATCATAACTTTGAAAGTTTATGGATCTGATTCATGAAACTTGGACATAATAGTAATCAAGCATCACTGAACATTTTGTGCAAGTTTCAGGTCACATGATCAAGGTCAAAGGTCATTTAGGGTCAATGAACTTTGGCCGAATTGGGGATATCTGTTGAATTCCCATCATAACTTTGAAAGTTTATGGATCTGATTCATGAAACTTGGACATAATAGTAATCAAGCATCACTGAACATTTTGTGCAAGTTTCAGGTCTCATGATTAAGGTCAAAGGTCATTTAGGGTCAATGAACTTTGGCCGAATCGGGGATATCTGTTGAATTACCATCATAACTTTGAAAGTTTATTGGTCTAGTTCGTTAAACTTGGACATTAGAGTAATCAAGTATCACTGAACATCCTGTGCGTGTTTCAGGTCACATGTCCAAGGTCAAAGGTCAATGAACTTTAGCCGAATTGGGTGTATCTGTTGAATTACCATCATAACTTTGAAAGTTTATGGATCTGATTCATGAAACTTGTACATAAGAGTAATCAAGTATCACTGAACATCCTGTTCCAGTTTCAGGTCACATGATCAAGGTCAAAGGTCATGTAAGGTCAATGAACTTTGGCCATGTTGGGGTTTTTTGTTGAATAACCATCATATCTCTGTAAGTTTATTGGTCTAGTTCATAAAAAGAGGACATAAGAGTAACCATGTATCACTGAACATCTTGTGCGAGTCAGAGTAGTATGCAAAGTCAGCACTGCTGCTATATTGAACCGCGTGATGCAGGTGAGACGGCCAGAGGCATTCCACTTGTTATATATGTGTAGTCAAGCTTAGATACACACTTGGACTTGATAAATAACTGAGCATGACTGAATTCTTTGGAGTTACAATCAAGACTGACTTTCTTTCCACTAGTCCACTATATATATTATACACTGTACATAACATGATATTCTCTGTGGGGCAGGATGATATTGATAAGGAAGTATGAACCAGATGGAGAGAACAAGGGACTGTTCATGATGTGGTTAATAGGGTATGGTCAATGTTTAAGTAACAAGTCTGGAGGATGGAGACAGGGATGGAGGTGATCCTGTGAAGGGAGGTATAACAGCAGTTGAGATAATGAAGCATGAGGGTGTGGATGAATAACATGATAGAATGACAGAATGGCTTGATGAAGAATGAAATGTGTGTGTGTGAACACAATAGTAGTATTAGTAGTAGAAGTAGCAGCAGCGGCAGTGATAGTAGCTGCTGTAGTAGTAGTTAAGCAGTAGTAGTAGTAGTTGTAGTAGTAGTAGTTGTAGTAGTAGTAGTAGTAGTAGTAGTAGTAGTAGTAGTAGTAGTAGTAGTAGTAGTAGTAGTAGTAGTAGTAGTAGTAGTAGTAGTAGTAGTAGTAGTAGTAGTAGTAGTAGTAGTAGCTGCTGTAGTAGTAGTTAAGCAGTAGTAGTAGTAGTTGTAGTAGTAGTAGTAGTTGTAGTTGTAGTAGAAGTAGTAATAGTAGTAGTGGAAACTTAGTAGTTGAATATATACCAGACCTTTCTGAAGTGAATTATCATGGTTTGAATAGTTCATCAATCGAAGCACAAACAGTGTTGTTTTCTTCATATGGAAAGGCGTAATGATCTCAAATTATCATTGTTTAAATAGTCCACTATAAGTGAAGTAAAAATTGGGGTCGGATGTACACTAAGGATATTACTTTATGGGATCACCCAGAAGCATGCAACCCCCCTTTCAGCTTTTCAGCTTTTTGTCTCGCCCACCAGAGGTGAAGGCGAGACTTAGGGATCCAAATGTTGTCCGTTCGTCACAAACCTGTAATGACATAAACTCCACAACCGTAAATCGCTTTTCAACCAAACTTGGATGGTAGATGAACTGGGGGGACTTGCCTGTTATGCTGCAGTCGGAGGTCACATGGTACGGTCAAAGGTCATTTTCAGGTCAACGTTAAAGTTTACATGCAAGACTCTTATGACACCTAACTACGCAACTATAAGTCGCTTTTCAACCAAACTTGGATGGTAGATGGACTTGGGGCACCTGCATGTTATGCTGCAGTCGGAGGTCACATGGTAAGGTCAAAGGTCATTTTGAGGTCAACATTAAAGTTTACATGCAAAACCCTCTTATGACACCTAACTCTGCAACCGTAAGTCACTTTTCAACCAAACTTGGATGGTAGATGGACTTGGGGGACCTGCATGTTATGCTGCAGTCGGAGGTCACATGGTAAGGTCAAAGGTCATTTTGAGGTCAACATTAAAGTTTACATGCAAGACTCTCTTATGACACCTAACTCTGCAACCGTAAGTTGCATTTCAACCAAACTTGAATGTTCGATAGACTTGGGGGTCATGCATGTTATGCTGCAGTCAGAGGTCACATGGTAAGGTCAAAGGTCATTTCAGGTCAACATTAAAGTTTACATGCAAGGCTCTTATGACAAGTGTTATTCCATCCCAGTCATTTCACAATGAATTTTCGATATGATCTTCTTGTGTGCCCTCACAAATCTCGATATTTCTGGTTATTTTCATAAGTGGGCGAGACACAAAATTGCTTTTGCCTTGTTCTAATTTGTTTTGTCGTTATCATTCTTTAATTTTGATGGTTTCTTCCGTGATAAAGGTCTTCCAAGCCATCCACAGCATGATATCTTTAAGAAGCAGATGAAGGGCTTCGGAGGCATGGTGACCTTCTATCTTCAAGGTGACCTTGAGAACTCAAAGACATTCCTCCAGAGTGTCAAGGTCTTCACACTGGCAGAGAGTCTTGGGGGATACGAGTCACTTGCTGAACTACCGTAAGCATTCCTTGTTCTATCCCTGTACTTTCTCTCTCTTTATCATCTCCTAAACTCCTTTGATCTGCTGCTTTTTATTTATTTTTAACTCCTGTGTAACTGCAGCCACATTGATCTCTTGCCATGGAAGAATTTTGGAACTTCAATTAGACTTGTCAGTATGATTTCATTCGGAGTAGAAGATGTAAGCATTCGACGAGTGTATTTGATTAAATAGATCATAGCGATGCCGAACGTTGATTGCAAGGCTAACCTTGTCATTATTTTCATGAGAATGGTAGATAGTAGGCAATGATGAAGCTTGATAATGGATACTTGCAATTCCAAATCAAGTTACGCATGATCGTAACTCTTTCTGCAACACGCCCCAGTAGGATTAGTTTGCATTTGACCTTTGAAACATTTTCATCTTTGACCTTGTTTAGTGGGGTCATGAGTCGTGCCTCTGTGCCCCCTGAACAGTGAAAAGTACTTGGTATCAACAACAATATGATAAGACTTCCAATAGGATTTACTTTGCTAATTGACCTCTGACCTTTTAAAATCTTTTCATCTCTGTCTTTGTTTAGTGGGGTCATGACCCATGCATCTGTGCCCCCTGAACAGCGAAAGGTTCTTGGTATAGACAACAGTCTTATCAGACTTTCTGTTGGGCTAGAGGACACTGAAGACCTCATCCAGGATCTGGAACAAGCTCTCAAGAAAGCTGTAAGTTACTCATGACTATAATCTTTTTCCACTCACCTTAAATTGAAGGTGTTAAAAGAAGAGAAAAATTGGACAAGGTCTTTAAAGTGGTATTTTGGTTGTGTGTGGACAGATGAAAGAAATTAGTGTGAGCTTTTTAAATCCTTTGATCATGATATTTAAGGAGAATATCATAAAAAAGTACTCACTCCAAAGGTTTGCTCTTTATATTTCCTCACATTTAAATTGTGATATAAACAGCTGTAACGTTCAGGTCAGAAATATGTATTAAATTGTGATATAAACAGCTGTAACGTTCAGGTCAGAAATATGTATACAGTCCCGTGTATCAATTTTTGTGTGTAATGCATGTCTCTCAGCAGAATTGTATCAAGTTCTTATAATTTTGACATTTTCAAACATTTAAAGCAAACACTGGATATTACTATTAAGTATATTATGAACAACAACCTTTCACACTCTTTGGAAAGAGATTCTCTTAACATTCAGATCAACTGACTAGAATTAATCATCAGTGCTTATGGTAAAAAGTTTCCATATTGTATATCCCTCTGTGCAATGTTCTAAAGAATTTTAGACACTCAATATTTTCTATTTTGTTTGTGCTTTTGCAGGTACCACTATAGATATTGCCCTTCTGTGAGAGAGGTGACATACCTTGTGTAAAGTAGACTCTGTTGTAAATTATTTGTTTCTTTAATTTCGAAACTATCATGGTTGTAATCTTGATTTGAACGGGAAGCGAACTAACCAACAATGTGTGAAGTCTCTCATTGACTGTGTCTTGTAAATAGCTAGGCTTGAAATATACACGAGAGATTATAACAATTAATACAGAAAATAAATTAACCTACATGTATAATTTCACTGTGGTATTAAAACAATACGGTACTTGAGAGGAAAGGTAGCCGCTTTGCTACATGGTAACTTAATCATTGTAATATGAATGCATCGACATAAATCAGTGTGTTGTCATTCAAATGGGCCTATATTTTGAGACTACAATGCTCAGAATGTTGGATTATGGGTAATAAACCTGGTCAGATATGAGTAGTTAAGGACTTGAGGTGGGGCTATTGATGGTTCATATGCCCTTTAAAGTAATGTTAGCATAGCTTTTGATTGAATTGTGGTTTTGACACCACTAATGATTTCTAATTGTTGTTAGTGTTGGTGTTAGAGTCCATTTCAAGTGTGTGCATCAGTCTGTCTCACCCAGTTGGAACACCTGAATATTGGTTTACCAAAGTGATAGCGTAACACCTTTTGACATCGGTCCTAGCACCAGCACCATTTCAAGTGTGGTGTTGGTGTCAATGTCTGCATCTACATCATTGGTGTGAACCAGACTGCCTAACCTGGCACCAGCACTGGATGTGGATTTACACTTGAGTGAGGTCAGTCCCAGCAGCACCAGAATCAATTTAAGTCAGGTGCTGTCGCTGGTGTCAAAATAGTCTTAACACCATCACTAGCTGTCAATACCATCTATGAAATCTGGGGAGTGTTTCTCTAAGCATCTAGTCAGTGAGCCATCACTGACTAACTTGTTTTGAGCCAATCACATGAAAGGATTTCAGTAGCTTATAACATCAGTCAGTGAACAATCATTGACGATTTCTTTCATGAAATTCTCCCCACATGTATTTATTGTGCTCACTGTACAGGAAACTCATTACATGATCCTTGTGTGTGATGATAAAAATAGCACTACATCACAAGACGAAATTGAGTCGCATATTGCCTGTTCACAATCCTACACACTTGTATACTATTAAAACTAAACAATTTGTATACTGCATCCTTCCTCTCACTTCAAAAGTTATTCGAAAATGGGGGATTTTTTTTTATTACTTCAATTAATGAGAAAAATAAAATGTATCGCATGAAGTATGCGACAGTCATTTAGCAACATTTGTACTAGTCGCACAACCATTTATTTGTGCTATTGTTGGAGTGTATTGCTGTTAAAAGATTCCATTTTACATTTTATACAGCACAGCAGCTGATTATACGCACATGCAGTAGCATCATATCATAGAGCTAATAGCTCTGTGATCATATGAATATATCTTTGGTGTACTATGAATACCACATATTTATCAATAACTTTCTTGGCCCGTATTCTAAAGTCAGGTTTCATTCAAACTCTGGTCAAACGTTGTGGTTTAACTATGGATAGCCAATTGTGACATAAACAGCAGAGGTTTGATTTACTAGCTCATTTGACTCTCAAAATCATTCTTACCTGTCTGGAAAGGATAAATTAGATAGTTGTCTTCACCATTAAATCATTAGGAATGAGCACAGTAAACATTAGAAACATACAATGTAAACAATATTTGGCTTCCCACAATTTTAGCACAGTGTTAGATCATGGTCTAAGTTAAAGGGGAAGTTCACCCTGAAGAAAAGTTTGTTGTAAAAATAGCAGAAAAAATAATAAAAAATATTGGTGAAGGTTTGAGGAAAATCCGTTAAAGATTAAGAAAGTTATTAGAATTCAAAGTTTTGGATTTGTGACGTCATATGCGAGCAGCATTCCTACATAGCGAATGGTAAAAAATCAATGAATTTCAAATTTTGTATGGTTCCTGATGACTTTATTTTGTTTTCTATCTATGATCGGGTGTGAAATGATTTGTCTATTGATATACAAAAGGCGCTGTAAAAACCATTTTCAATTTTCTGAGAAAATGACATTTCATTGATTTTTTTACCATTCGCTATGTAGGAATGCTGCTCGCATATGACGTCACAAATCCAAAACTTTTAATTCTAATAATTTTCTTAATCTTTGACGGATTATCCTCAAACCTTCACCAATATTTTTTATTAATTTTTCTGCTATTTTTACAATAAACTTTTCTTCAGGGTAAACTTCCCCTTTAAACTCAACTTCAGATTACGGGTCCATGACTCTGAAAGAGAATGAAATGCATATTATATAGAAAATATGATTGATTCGTTGTTCTACTGATGTATTTACACATTGATATGAGATATACATTTAGTCTGTATCAGACACAATCTTTATTGACATTGAGCAATATTATTGCATTCAGATATTATTGGGTTGAAACAATCAAATCATACCATTCACATTGTTCATGCATAATGTGAAAAAGACAATCAAATGTCAGTTTAACCAGTGGTTTAAGAATCATTTGGTTAAACAGTCATTTCTGTCATTATTTATCAATTCAGATTATACTGACAAATATACATTGTATGTGGGTGGTCATTAGGGCTAAAATTTATAAAAATGTGAGAACAATAAACTCAAACAAAAAAGAAATATCAATCAATGAAAATGACTGAAAAATTGATGATGAAAACCTATGAATTAGATAATGAACTTGGTAAAGTATTTGTTTGGTTTGGAGTTTTTGAATTTCATTTATTTTAGCCCTTGTCTTCATCCTTGTACGGTATTGTTATGTTGGTCAATAACATTTAATGGGCAATGTCTTACTGAAATAGAGAAGTAATTACCTTGCTGGTTGAAGATACAAAATTATCAGCCATACCTGAACTGAAAAATACAAATATTTAATGTACATGTTAGTGTATGTATTCTCAATCTCAGCCCTGTAACATGAACGTATATAGGCTTAGCAATTGATCATTAAGCTGATTTTTGAAGAATTGCTTGCATTGTTTATTATGATTGATCACTAGTAAACATTCTACCCTACGATCAATCACTAAGCTCTATGTTACAGGGTCTTGGTAGAGTATCAAGGAATTTTTTTCATGGAACACTGACTTTTTAAGAAAATTATTTATCCCTTTTTCTTCAAATGTTTAGTCATTACCTTACAGTCAAGTTAAATTAATTTATTTCTGATCCCTGTCTTACAAAGAGGATCAATTGTAACTCTATGGAAATCCATCAGTATCATAATTTTTTTTTCTACAGAAAACTTGCACAATGTTCGTTGTAAACAAAGAGAACCATAGTGAATTTTCAAGAAAGCAATGAATACATGAATATGTATCTAGTTGGAAATTATTTTGAAAACACATGCTATGTTGACGTTGCTGGCCGTCCATAGTTGTGATTGATCATCAATCGCAACTCTTTGTAAGACGGTGGACTGATGTATTATCCATATCATGTATATTTCTGATATCCATATGATAACATGTGGTTGGGATTGCTTATGTATACTTCCAGAATCTCTAATTCTGTATAGGAAAATATGTATCCATTTCTCTTCAAATATTTAATAATTACCATACAGTCAAGTTATTTCTGACTTTTATCGGTATGTATACCTTTCTGATATTCATATTGTAACATGTGGTTGGGAGTGTTTATGTATACTTTCAAAATCTCTAGTTCTGTAGAGGCATACTTAACCTTTTTTGGGGTTGGAAATACAAGAGTGTTTACTTTTAATTGTTGTATGGTTTTCATTACTTTTAATGTTTTGTAAATATTTTGTAATCTATAGATTGTGTGTGAATTAGAAGAGAACGAGATGAAGGAAATGAAGAGAAAGGGAAGAAGAGAAAGAGAAAGAAAGGGAGGAAGAAAAGAAAGAGAAAGGGATGAAGAAGAGAAAGGAAAGAAGGAGAGAAAGTTAAGATGAGAAATGGAAGAGAAAGAGAAGAAGATGAGGAAGGGAAGAAGACGAAAATGGCAGAAGAAGAGGTGGAAGAGAAAGGGAAGAAGAGTAAGACATACATGAGGAAAGAGGGAGGAGATCGTGAGAAAAAAGGAGAAAAAAAGCAATTCTATTAATTGTGGTGTACCACAGTTGTCACTCCTTGCTCCCTTGTTATATTTACTTTTTAATAAACTTGTTTTCAAAAATCGTCTAAATTATTCATTCTGTTCGCTTGGAACTCTAGCATATTTCTTCATTCTCATCGGGACCGGGCAGTGTAAAAACCTCAGAATTGAAACCGGTACATTTCTGGCTCATTAACTATCACTAAACAATACTCGATACAAATTTGTGGTGTACCACAATGGTCACTCCTTGGTCCCTTTTTATTTATACATTCTTTTTTTTTTATTAAATAAATTATGATTAATCTTCTAAATCTTTATCATTCATTTTGTTCATTGTTGACTCTAATAATTTACATCGGGACCGAGAAATGTAAAGAACGCAGAATTGAAACCAGTACATTTCTTGGTATCGGCTCATAAACTATCACCAAACAATTATTCGATACAGTTACTTCCAGGTGATAAAACACGGATAACGTCAACATTGACTGTGCCAAATAAACAACATTTAACATTTCTCCGTGTATATTTATTGACAGTTAATTATCCTGATAATTTTTGTGTCTATATTCTAAGGGGGTGTTTGCAAAAATCTTATTTGCAATCAATAGCAAATCTGTTGTGTAAATTTACATTTTATGTATCAATTGCATCTAAAGCAAATGAATGTTGCAAGTCGTAGGCCAACAATCAAGCGCAAATTTGCAATCGATTGCCACACTGAATATTGATTTTTGAAAACTAAAATGACTTAAATTTATTCTATGTTTCGTGCAATGCGCCATGGGATTAATCTTAAGAAAAAATTGGTGTCGAGACTAAAATCACTTTTATCAATTTTTACCCTTTTACAACAGATTCCCTTCTAGGGGAAACTTACACATATCGATCTAACAGAGTTTGAAATGAGTAATGGGGATAAACGCTCACTACCGCTCCCATACCAGCCGTAAAAAAATAATACATGATTTATAATTCCTAAATATCGGGATTCCTATGTTCCAACTATCTAAAAACGATTCAAAGTGTTTTTTGCCATTACACCACTCACTTTACCAAAAATATCTATACTAGTATCCATACCGATGCTATTCATATGACACCTTAAAAATCAATATCATACCTCTCTGACCACAATGGCACTTGGAAAAAAAATTATGCTAGTAATATAATATCTACATAGGCCCGACCTATTCCACTGTTACCAACAAACCTTTCTACTTAACAATGCACACAATTTGAACAGACACTTCAAACCGTGCTGCACATATCATTCATTTATTAGTTAAATAGTCCTACATAACCAGTGACTTTTAATCAAGGGGTTTCGGGGTGAGAATATGGCTTGAAAATTTAACAAGCAAAAAAAAATGAATAAATAAAATGAAATAAGTCAAATGTCGTCTGTCAAAACTGTCGGCGATTTCGTCTCTGAAAACTTTGACAAGCCCCCCCCCCCCCCAAAAAAAATAAAAATACTGTCTTCCTCCCCTTATTTTTTCTTGCTTTTGAAATTTAAGGTATTCCATCGAGCCCCTCCCCCTAACCCCCACCCCTGGCTAGGAGTATGTACCTATATGATAAATGTCCCCAGTGGCATAATCAAGGAGTATAACATTATGAATGGGGCAAAACTCTTAAAAAATCTTTGTAATTTCCCTTTCTTTCTATATTTCCTTCATTTTTCTCGTTTCTTATCTTTGGTTTTTATTTTATCCATTCTTTCATTCATTCATCATTACTATTTTAATATTACATTTTTTTTGGGGGGGGGCAGTGCCCTACATAGCCCCTCCACATATTCATGTCAGTATATACTGAAACGATCCATTCTTTAAAAAATACTGTAACTTTCGAAGCTATTTCTCTCCTTCCTCGCTTCTCTGGACAAATCATAAATCTTACTCCCTTCCAATATTTCTGTATATTTCCTTTTTTTGTTTTTAAAACGTGCCCGAAATCCGTTCTATTTTACAAATGATTAAGATTACTGTAATCTATGATTAAAAGAAAATTTATTTACCAAACTACCAGTCTAGCCTGGTGTCAACTTCATGTACATTAGGATCTTTAATTATCCCAGTTATGTACTGACCATCTTCTTAAGATATTACCCCGGGATATTACTCATTCAATGATTCCTCATGAGGTTCATTCGGTTTTCGTTGTTTATAACTTGAAAATGAGAATAAATAAATTGGATTCGGACTTGAATGGCATTGTTGCACAGTGCAGAATTATGTTAACACTTTGAAATAGAAATCCGGGCCCGCGAAACTGTTCCTGTAAGGTGAGGAGGAGGGGGAGGGGTGTCTGTCCATTAAAAAAAACAATTATATGATTCCTTTTTCGTTTTTGTACACGTTCATTGAAAACAAAATGTGAGGGGGGAGCTAGCCCCCTCTTGGTTCTTCGGCCCGGAAATAACAATCCTTAGCGACAATGTTCACGCAGAATGAATAAGTTTTCTAGAAAAAAGGGAATGTTAAAATTGCATTTATCGTTGAAAAGGGGCATTATGTTTTGTTATAATGACTGTAAACTTCAGTTTGATATTAACAGAGCTGCTTTGGATTACAAAACATTCCCGCTACGGTGTGCCGAAAGAGGGGTTGTGCAGCGGCGTAGCTTAGCGGATTCAGGAAACTATTTGTGAAGCGAACCGTCAGGATGAAGGCGAGAACGATACTCGAGAGCTTATTCCCGTCGAGGAGGAGGGACTCGTCGATGATGTTACCGATCACGAAGATGACGTAGGGCATCCAAGAAACCAGAAAGGAGATGATGATAAAAGAGAGACTGCGAGTGGCTTTACGGGCGGAAGCTTCAGATTCTCGTTTCCCGGGCTTTCTTTCAGACTGACAATGTCAAGAGAACAAAACGGGGGAAACAAAACATGAATTAATGAGCTTCAATGGATTTTGTGTATACGATATGAGGTAACCATGGTAATGGTCTGAACGATTTCTACGAAAGTTGCAATTTTTTTTCCTTCAATTTTTAGTATGTTTTTGGCTTGCTGTATAAGGTTTTTCAAATGCTTAACATGTCTGGTTTCATCGTATTTTTTTTCTTACTTGCTGTCATATATTTTACAAATGAAATACATTTCGATTTGGTACTTTTTATCTCCTTTCTTCTTATTTCATTTCCTTCTTGTGTGTGTGTGTTTGTGATGGTATTTTGTCCATCAATTCCTGTGCCAACCACGGCCCTTGGAAGCGGGGTGCTAAGGGTGCTGAAGCACCCCCAAAATTTTCCTCGGGGTGCTACATGTATTATTCTCCGCTTACGGTAGGCATCACCGCCCAGAATTCTGGGAGGTGTAAAAAAATAGATAAAATATAATACAAATTACCTACAATTTATAGTGAACACCCCCCTTTTTTTTGCTTGTCAATTCAATTCAGCACCCCAAGTAAAAAATCGATCCCAGGGCCCTGGGTTCAGCATGTCATAAAGAAGGATTATTATCAGATACATGTACATCCAAGGGCTGGAAGCTGGATCAGTGAGTGACAGCATGCACGAAGATGATAGATGTGGCATTTGTACATGACGCATGCATTACAAAAGGCTGCCCTGGTAACTGAATTAGGCCTGATTGCTATCAAAGCCCAAATACATGCAAAATGGTTTAGAGCAGAGAAGAAGATACTTTAATCTCTGCACTATTTTTCTTATTTGGCATTTGAATCCCCCAAAACGCGCATCGCGTCCTAATCCTGAACGAACAATTTTCAAACATTTTCCCGTTGGATTGTATAGTACTTATGGCGTAATGAGCCAAAACTTTTGAGGGGCAAGATATGGCGTATCGCACAAAATCAATAAAAAGTTAAATTTCGACATTTTAATTGAAAAAAAAAATCAAATTTTGTGATAGGTTTTGACATATTTAGAAAATAATTATATTTTATCCCCTCTTTCCCATTTTCTTTCCTTATCCTTTTTTTTTCTTTGGTCTTGAAAAATCCAAGACCCCATATCTGTATACCACTGATGACTATACTGTTTAATACAAAACTTCAATATTGAGAGGTAATCTGATGAGTAGAGAAAGAAGGCTCATAATTATCTCTGTGTTCAATGGATCATATATCGCATACACAGCAAAAACTGTGGTGTTAACCGGTGTACATAGAGGACCACACCAGTTATTTTACACCGGTGTTAAATTGGTGGTGTTAGTTTTACACCTACAGGTGTTATTACAACACCTTTGGTTGTTACATTTACACTCTTTGGTGCTATTTTCAATCTTTGGGGTGTAATTTTAACACCTCAGGGTGCGGTCCTCTATTAACACCAATTGGTGTCAGTTTTAACACCACAGTTTTTACCGTGTAAAAATTAAGCCAGATGTATGGAATACATGTTAATTAACGATTATAAAGTTATATACAAAACCATCTGGTAATTTTCAAGAACTCATACCAAATTGAATATATATTAAAAGCTCTTCCTTGCATCTTGTACATGACATAGGATTTGTATGTTGCAAGAAAGTTCTTGAGTTCAAGAAATAGATACTTTTTATGTAAAATGGCGATTTAAATCCAATGTTCATTTAATTCAAATGTTCGAAGAGCTTGAACCTTTTAGAGAAATTTCATCTTTATTACAATTTAGATTATTTAAACAGTTGATGTCTATTACATCTTTATATGCAACTTGTTATGTAACTTTATACGCACTGTGCTTCGAAAGAAATTGTTAAAGGAATATGAAGAATAGAGTACCTCTGAACGAGGAAAAGAAAAAAAAATCTGGTAATTTTCAAATTATACTCATAATGCTATTAGCATTTATTTTGGGACACGCTGTATAGTACAGCTTATGGAGACTAGGTCCTTTCTATTATTATCTATCATTGTTAATAATGATAATTACCACGATATAGATAATGTCAAAAATATACAAAAAATCACATTATCTGTATATCTATCTATCTATCTATCTAATCTATTTACTTATTCATTTTGTTTTATTACCCACGTTGGTCTCTTAAGTAAAAAACTGCTTTACAAGAACACAATTCAAAAGAGGAGAATAAACCATCATAATCATGAATAGCATATAGAAAAAATACCATGAACTATAAAACCATGTTTCAGATTTCTTTTAATCATCAGATATTAATCAAATCTGAATCAATGTCTCAGTAAACTTTTTTATCGCGAATTTATCTTACAAAAAAAAAACCACAATGCGGTTGAGCAGTACCAATCTTGGCGTCTTTTCTCATATCAATGTATCGGCATCAGCAGACAACTTCTTTTGTAAAACAGATTCGATACAAAAATAGAAGACAAAATAATAATAAGCAAATTATCGGGAAACCCTTTTTTCGGTTTCAGACATTTCAACTGTCATTGTCATCTTTTCCGTTAAAATTTTCATCTAATATAAGTGTTTTACGATAATCTTTGATTTTATCTGAAAATCAATTCAAACGAAAATGTATTTTCCAAAAACTGGATTCATCATAAGCATAGAATAGAATATTCATAATATCATACCTTTTCTTTGTGTCCTGTTTGCTGAATATCAGTGCTAGCTGTGCAGCTCGAGTCCGTGTCTCCTTTGGTGCCTGCATCATCGGACTTCACATCAAACCTGTCTTTCAGGCGTTGAGCTCCGAGGGAGGTCCTGATCTTGTAGAGGATTCTGGCGTAGAGAACGGTGATGATTACCAAGGGTACGAGGGTCATCAGGATCGGTAGGGACAACCCGACCATCCGAACAGGACTGCGACCATTAATCGGGGATGTGGCCTCAAATCCAAACAACGCAAACAGGATCCAAAAGACAAAAGCCACAACCCAAGGGATGGAGTTGAGGAGGCACGCCTTCCTGTTGCTTTTGCTCGTGAAGTGTTTGATAGGGTCATACGTCGCGCGGTGTCGGTCAGCGCATATGACAACGATGGTGATCACCGAAACACTCAGCAATCCCTCATTGACGCCGATGAAGATCTTGCAGAGTGGGGATCCACTTGGGGTACAATTCGTGACGAAAAAGACGACGAGAGAGAATCCGACCAATAAATCGCTGATAATGAGATTGATGATGAAGGAGTTGTTGTACGTCTGCAGTCGTTTCTCGACGAAGTATGCGACGATCATGACGATATTGGATGCGATGATGAGACACGCGTAGACAATTGTGAAAATGCCGCTGGCAACCCCTTTACCAGAAGGTGCTCCCGGCATATCAGGATAAAATGGAGGATAATCTGGCGTATCCGTCCCCGATAAACCATCAAAAGAAAGGTTATTCTGAAAATTATGACTCGACATGACTTTGGCTGAAAGTAAGAAAGCAATGAGAAAACTTCTCTCAAACGATTTTCTAAATTTCTTTTGTTGTATGTAACCCTTTTTAAAGGAAATCAATTACCGTAAAAGTAATGAAACTGATTGATTTGGTTTGAATTCCAAATTTAAGACGCATAGATAAAACATCCGAACATAATGCTAAGAAAATCGATGCCGCATTTTGAAATATTTGAAATATAAGCCTGCATCCATCCGTATCAGCCGGTAGAATGATGGACTTTGATAAGTTGAAGTCATCTGCGACTCCTGCGAGGCTCTGGGTGGGGTCAAAAGGGAAAGACTTCCAGCGGTTGTCACGTCATGTGACCCCTTTAGTTGACCAATGGCGAGAGACCATAGAGATAATACCGTGCTGACTGGTAAGAGTACATCTTGAAGGACGGCATAGCAAGAGCAACTATTTTGGAACTGGGCTGAAGAAAGCGGACTGTTTTTGCTGAGATTTTTAAGGTCAGTTTAGCCAAAAATATTGAATATCAACATTACAATTGATTTAATTGTGAAATTATCATTTTCACCATGAGAGGATGCAATATATACACACACATGCATAATATTTTTTACCCACTTATATATGCTTAATGGCAATTAAAGTTGTTCAGTGGCTAATTTTCTACATATGATATCAATAACAGCGATCTCAACAGGAAGGTGATTTCTTTTGTTTTGAACCTGTGTCGATCTGCAAATTAGATGTCACAAATTACATGGGGCATTTTTTCGATTTCATTCCTGCGGTAATTCATGGTATGTTATTACGATATGATTCTTATCATTGTGATTATATTTGAGAATTCCACGAGGTCGTAGTGAATTAATGCACTACGTACGCACAGAAATAATGATGATACTTGAAGGAAGAAATTGCTTTATTTGTTTACTTCATATTTTCAACCACTCTTATTTTTTGGATTTTATTGTGTATCAGAGTGAGTTATATTACTGATGCAATACGGTAGAAATAGAAGATTGGATCACCTAATGACCTCAGAAATAATTGTAATTACTTATAAATTTCATTGTGAATATTTTCTTTTATTGTTCAGCATTGAATTGATGTCTCCTTTTTCCCATATTTTGTAAAACTTGAGTAACACCAGGAAACAAAAACAAAATATACCACAGAAGATTCCTTTCAATACTTTGTGTGAAAACGTGTTTCATATTTATTGTCTAATGCAAAATTAAAATACATATATTAAAAAGCAAGACACTGTTCGTCATCGAGTTGTACATTGCTAAAACTCGATGGAGTTCTATTAGCCAGGTATATATATGTTGTAAACTTTGTAAGGAATATACATTTTTGTTTCACTCCAATTAACAGATTTGTAACCTCTGTTTCTGATACCACATACTTCAAAAAGTCGTGATAAAACTATTAAAGCAAAAAGTGTGACCAGATCCCGCTGGAATCGTCGATTAAATCGTTTTCCGCTAGTAATAAGAAAAAAAATACATGTAAAGGGACCATCACGTACTGGTGTTTTACACAGTAAAAATAATGTTTATTTATGTATACAACGCTGTTTACTATATGAACCTTACAATAGTTGTTTAAACGGTTTAAACAAGTGTTTACAAATCTTAAACAACAAAGTTTAATTTTTGAAATATTTAATTTCCAGTAAATGAAGCATTGTGTTGTAAGGTCCATAGTAAAGAGCGTTGTTTAAATTTTAAACGGTATTTTTACTGTGTAGCCAGTGTATATGCTGACATAATAATAATAATAATAATAATAGGTCCATTTATATAGCGCAGCTACTATGTGCATATACTCTACTGCGCTTTGATAATTGGTATCATATTATTACCCCGGCTGTAGCTGAGCCGCCATATTAATAGGCGCTAAAGCGTTCAAGGAAAAATCCTACCGGGTACCCATTCACCTCACCTGGGTCGAGTGCAGCACAATGTGGATAAATTTCTTGCTGAAGGAAATTACGCCATGGCTGGGATTCGAACCCACGACCCTCTGTTTCAAAGTCCGAAGACTAATCCACTGGGCCACAACGCTCCACATTCGTATGACAGGACTTTTCTAATTAAAATCAATTTTTTGAAAGAATTTTCTTTTTATAACAACACAATATACGAAGAAATCGAATTCTTTATACAAAAAAAAAGTCATTTTGTGTTGTGAACAAAAGAATTATCTTGTTATTTAGAATATAATGGTTGTATACTTGTATCTCCTCTCTTATTGAAATGTGGAAACGAAATAAAACTATATATACAAAATAATGAGTGACGGCTTGCCTAAGGTATGTCTACATAGCTATCTGAAACGATCAGCTTTGACAGATCCTTTACAAATTGACACGTCACGTCTTCATTAACAACATAGAAACATGAACATGTAGATAACAAATTACAGACATTTATTATTAAACCTATGTAAAATGAAACTACAAAATTGTTTCATTCCGCTTTGCACTCGATGATAAAAAGTGTTTAGGTTTTATTAATTTGCATTACACTTAAAATATATAGATATTTGTTTCCTCTCAATAATATTCCGACCATGACTGAAGATAATTATAAATATATTTATATTCAAACAATTTCACGTATTCATCAACACTTCCAAGTATTCATCAGTCATGTAGATTTCACCCATTCATCAATATCTAAGACGATACTACCACATATTCATTAATGAATGGATTGATGTCAGTTTAATTGGTTTGGTCTTTAAAAAATACGACCAAAAATAAAACAATAACTTTAATCAATTAAAACATGCATTTCGTTTGACTCTCTTTTAAATATTTTTTTTAGAAAATACTTACTTAATGTGTACACAATAGACAATAAAAAAATTTGACAGATATAGATTTAATGTCATAAAGTCACTCTAAATTATAAGCAGATAAAAGTGCATAAAGTTCTATGATTAATCTCTTCCTTTTATATACATCTTTTGTACATCTAAAATTACTCCCTAATATGAAATTACTCGTACTCCATTGATTCTTTTGTGATTTTACATGCTTTCCATGAATTCACTCTTAGCTATCGCCTATAATTTAATTATTTGTTGCCCAATTGTTTTTTCATATTCTTTTTTTTTGCCCAATTGTTTTTGTATTCTTTTAAATGAGAACAAAACTTTACTCAATTGATCGTGTTGACTATTTTCTATCAGAGTCACTGAGACTGAGCATCGAAAGAAAATCAACGCAAGTTAACATTTCGTAATAGAACATTTTTTTTAGACATTCCGATAAATCATGATCATACACACACTAGGCAATCCAATTGTTTAACAACTTTATTACTATAAATGCAATCAGTATAATATTATTTGGAGTACACTGATCGTCCAAACCTATTTTCTGAATAAAATAGTGGCCTATGAATATATTTTAATCCTTTAATCCTGTGTTACGTTACTTTTTGTTTTGGGGGTGATTATTATTAGCATCATAATTATTCTGATATTATTATCATTCCTGTGATTCTTGTTATCGTAGTAGTGGGTGTATAGTAGCCTTGTCATCATCAAATTGTTACGTTATAATTCATTACTCTTATTTTCATGATCATAATCATGATTATCGTCATTGTCACCAATCGTTGTCATAGCAATAACTAATCACCACTTTTCATACCCGCTGTAAATTTTCCCGATTTATTTGAAAAATGTGCGATGCAGTTATAAAGCAGAATGCTGGTTTGCAAAATAAGGCACCTCCGTGAAGTGCCAAGTGGTCAATATTATTAAATAGACCCGGGTGAACCTGTGTTACTTTCAGACATAAAAGAAGGCACAAGGGGTATATGCCAAAATATTCAATGGTTAGGGAAGGATTTGGGTAGTTTATTATTTTAATTCATCTTTCCACTCGTTTATTTTTAGACCTACATAGAGTTTCGACATAGTTATAATTTCACATTAACAGTGTATTTTTTCCAGTTGCTGTTTCGAGAAACATTAATAGACATTTAAATATCATGGCATGTAAAAAAATCGGCTCCCGGTAAAAAAGCTACAATCTGCGCCCCTCTATATTATCTGGTGCCAGGGGGGGGGGGGGGCTACAACAATCGCCCCATGCAGAGGTTATTTTGATTGTCATTGTTTACTGTAAAGTTGACTTTTCTTCATATTTTCATCACTTTCTTCCCTTCCCCTGAAAATGTCACTTGGGGTACGTGCCACATTCGACCCCCATTAAGAATATCTCTATGACCCCACCCCCGTAAAAAGAAAAAAACGTCACTGCAGTATCCGAGCATTGTGCGTTATGAAAACACAGAAACTATAACACGTTGATGAACGAACATGAACAAAGACAATTTATAACTTCAACTACCCAATTCCGTGATTGGTATGGTTAGAAACTATCTCAAGCATACTTCTACTCATACCCATCAGCCTCATGCATGCCACGTACAAATTAAAATACATGTAAGTATAAACTATAAAGTATCTTGATTTACAGTGATTGCAGAAAACAACAACTAAATTCACAAATAATCATTTGATCAATAAATTTTGATCAATAAATAAATGTAGAAATTACACAAAAATGAACAGTATACGAGTGCTATACAAGAAAAATCAATATTTTCAGTTCGCCTTCGTCATATTAAGATTCGGACCTAGATACCACTAGGTCTATAGGTAAAAGTTATAATGAGTTCCATGCCGCTTAAATTCAATTTGTACAAAGCAATTTGTTCATAATTTACACTCAGCCGAAACACCAATTCGCCTAATATCCGATTCGGCTAATCCCATTCGGTCCAACTGCCTTGGGCTCATTACAAAATGGTAACTACACAAAATATGAATTGTACCAAATAATTTTTGGCACTGTCGTTAGACGTTCTTAAACGTTAACAAAATTGATTTCGCCCACCGGGAAAAAAAACTTATATAGAAATTACATTATTCGATTTTAGACCTTGCAGCATAGGCTGATTTTAATAGCATGGATAAAAGGACTTCGTAATTACTGAAATACAAAATAAAAAGAAACCTGTTGTCACATATAAGAAAAAACAACAACAACATATGCTTACACATTCCTTAAAAATTATTTATATCATGTTCATTATTTACCACAATTTATTGTATATTATTGATTCAGCCTTTAATTTGAAAGTGATGAAGTGAAAAATCTAATAAATTCATAAATTGCCTGAAGTTTTCTTTCTCGAGATTTTAGCGCGAAGTAAAGAGAATTGAGGCAATCGTCACCAGGACAAAGGTCAATGATACAAGGGGTTTTATGCTTGTAGCGGAACCACCACCGTCTCCTACCGTTGGCGAAGATGGAGTTGCTGTAAGAAATAATAATAAAAAAATTGAAAAAATGAAGATGAGTTTGGAGGGAAACACGAGTCAGTCTAAATTTTGGATGAAGATACAACCTTGTAGATTTGAATTTAGAGCTGAAATATTTGACGTGATGGCGAAATATTTGATCTTGCCATATCGACGTCATACAGCGTTACTCACTGACGCAAATCCTTGCGTCTCATCTATTCTTAGGGGGGGGGTGATTGTTCCATCCCCCTGAACAGTAGGTGTGACGTAAGGATTTACGCCAGTGGCGTTACTTTATTGACATGGTGAGAGAATGATGGAGGCGACTTATAAAAAGTTACATGTTGACATAGCAAAATAATGATCTTGTCCTTAGCGAGTTTCCGCGACTTTAACAGGGACGGATTCTGAAAGTGCCCCCAAATCACAATAAAAATAGCTCTTTGACGAAAATTGGAGAACCAGAACAACTGATCGTCATATATTAAGATTCAGAACCGACGAGAAATTAAAAATATGTCGTTTGTCTAGAGCCCAGGACGACACTGCTGTTTTTCGACAAAGGTTGCTATGTCAAGAAGGGCTTTTTGAAATAGATTTTCAACGTTCCAGAAAGCGTCTGTCTAGTGTTGTGAAAACTCGTTAATGAAGCTGTCAAGTCTACATGGCTATCTCGCCAAATAGATGGCACTTTAAAGATCCTGTTCTTTTACGTCTTATTAGCTGCTCTACAGAATTATGCATTCTTGATGGAAACACAGCAATAAGTGGATATGTCTTCTTTACTATTTTATTCGTGGTAATCTCTTAAAAACAACGTCAGTAATGTATTTCCAGGTTATAATTTATGAAAAAATATGGCAATGGTATTTTCCATCTCGCTTGCACATAAAAATTACATTTCTAATAAGAAATATAAATGGATAAATAACATCTAACAACTTCAAAGCAGGGTTAAGAAAAAAAAGTAATGTTAATTAGTGACGGAATGAGTCAAAATTTTGAGGGGCGCACATGGCGTGTGTCGCAAGAAATGTGATTGAACGAAGCAAGCTAGAAAAACTTGTGACATTTTCTTGAAAATGAAAATTAATGTTGTGGTTTTAACAAATGATATCATATTTCACCCTCTTTTAGTTGGTGAAAGCAATGATTTTAGTTTGAAAGAAACGGGACATGCAGACAATACAAACAAATCTTTGAGGGAAAATAAAACGATGTGATGAAAGTTTTATAAATATGGATGATTAAGTAGACACTGTGCTTAACATGAATTGTGGTACAAACGTCAGAATGGTGTGATTTAAGAAATACAAACTACAGTCAAGACATAGTTGATAGACACCGATTATACAACATTCTATAATGAACACTTCTGAATAATTTTTCGGACCTCGTTGCAAAAAAGAATACTGGGCTCTTACTAACATTGGCATCAATGAATGTTGTTCAGGCTATAAGGTCTTATTGATTATATTTCCTAAACAACATCCGTGGCCCTGTAAACGTTATTAATATTCTGAAATAGTAAAATCCTGTGCCACGCAATTTATGTAGATAATCGTCGTCATCAGTTTTTTAAACAATTACAAAGACAACATATAGAAATTATATAGAACATAATGCATACTCACGAATGAAAGATAAGTTATGATGGTGAAAGTTAAAGGTTTGATTGAATTAGAAGAGTTTGGAGAGGAATATGTGGAGAACGATGAATACGGTTAGGAGAAGAGATAAGTTAGATGACACAAGACGGGTTCCAGCATCTGTCAAGGTGAAAAAAGATGGACAATATACCATAATACCGTTATGACTAAATGCTTTATCGCGCCATCATTTTTAGCGTATGGAGCTTGAAGCTAGAAAGTGGCGTAATGACCCCCTCCCCAAAAAATACTAATTATGGGGCGCAACATATGAGGTGTAATAAAAAAAGTCAGGAGTTAGCAATTATTGTTTTTAACTTTTAAAATTAGACTAGAACTATGAGATTGATATTAAGATAATATTCAGAAAAGTCCTTCATATTTTACCATTTTCCTTTTAATTCTTTCTCCTATACTCTTATACCGTGGTCTTGGAGATTTTTTTTAATTCCATTGCCCCCTCCTCTTTCTTCTTCCCCTCTCTGTTCTTAAATCACTTGATAAAATGCTGCTCCCAGTTGAGTCGCCCCTCCTAATTCAAATCTTGGCTATGTGTTTTTTTTGCGATTATCCAAGCGTGGCTTCAAATTCTGAATAGTGCTTTCCAAATATCAGGATTCAAAATTATAAAGAATGTATCATGAACAAGCTTGTTTAATGAATTACTGCATTTTTTCTTTCAATACTAGACGTCATTCACTGACCATGCAAATAAGATATCCAGATCAAATTCACACACATGTATTCACCCCATTTGATTAAATACAAAATGGAAAACATCATTATTAACATTGGAAAGCAATTTGTTAAATAGATAGCAAACATAAAAATTGTATAAACATGAAGAATTAAAAAAAATCAATATCACTTCAAAGTATATTAATAACAAAAAAAAATAGAAAGAACACAATTATCATATAAAGGCTTATGAACCTTAAGGTAGGCCCTAATTCAATTGCGTAGCAAATTTTAATATGATAATTAAGGAAAAGATGGAAAAATGAATATTCAAAGGTCAAGTCCAACCCTGGACAAGATAAAGATGGACAGAAAAAAAATATATCACTAAAAATCACTAACATCACATCGGGTGTAAAATAAGAAAATGTTTTAGAAAAATATAGTTCCACTAGACCCTGAACGTGTAACATACTTGTTATTAGTTTCTTGGAACTTATTGCGACTCAGTCGTCAGCCTTTTTAATAACAAAGGTTAGAACATTTTGAATATTTCATAAATTGTAATAAACAAAAGTAGTGCGTGTGTGACATCATCATCTTATCTGTGTGCAAGTATGAATTGTGAAAACAAGCGAAAAATTAAATTTGCTCTACTTTCTTATTTTACATCCAATATCTATGGAATTGGCATTGGTAAGTTTGATTGATTTCCCTTTGTTTACATTCTAATCAATCTTTAAATTTGTTTGGGCGGACTTTACCTTTAAAAGTACGAACATTATCGCAATCGCGACAAGATTTGAATACACGTTTCATTCAACATGTTCAATGATATTTGCATTCAGTAAGATTTAAAGGAGACTAACATGCAATTAAATAAAATGAATCACATTCAAGGTTGAAGAAATTATGGATATAGTTGAAGTTTTGTTACAAGAGAGAAACGAGAAAGTCATGTGCAAAGCAAAGAATTAAAAAATTCAATATCACTGCAAAGTATATTAATAACAAAAAAAAAATAGAAAGAACACAATTATCATAAAGGCTTATGAATATTAAGGTAGGCCCTAATTCAATTGCATGGAAAATTTTAATATGCAAAGAAAAGCAGTGCATTATAGCTTTAATGAATATAATTATTTCAATGGGATAATGGAGACACTTTGAAATTTCAAAGATTCAAATTTAATCCAGAGGGGCTGTGGGCAGTGACCAGCCGAACGTTAGACTTAGCTTTAAACGTTGCGGATTTGAATTTGAAGCGAAATGATTTGAATTTAAATCTTTGAGGCTAAAATTTAATAACTAGGATTGAAAACAGATCCAATATTCTGCGGATGAATATTCACAGCCGGTAAAAGAGTACTTACTGCAAGCCTTGATGCACGTTTTGCCTGTTACCATGGGTGTGCGTCCATGGAACTGTGGCATGCCACCATCATTCACAACACCAAAACCATCACCAGGTACTGGTAACAGAAGTTTGGCACAACCACTATCTTCGTCAGTGAATTGGAAATCCTAAATAATGAAAAAAATAATAATACTGTGGTTTATACATGTAGAAAGTTGAAGAAATGTAAAAGCGAGCATAACTTTGTGGGGGAAAATACAGTTTGGCTATAAAATGACACTTTTGATTTGATAGTACTGGTAGCTATAAAGAGCAACTCAATGATAATTTTAGACCTTTGATCAAAATATATAAGACTATAGAACTGAAATGTTACATTATGGCAGGGGTGGATCCAGGATTTTCCAAATAGGGGGAGGGGGCACATTTCCCGAGGAAAATTTGACACGCTAAAAAAAGGTGTTTTTACAAAATATTGAAGGTAATTTCGTCCACGTAATGTTTGACAAGCAAAAGAAACAAAAAATATGAACAACATTTTCCCATTAAAAATATATATGCTGTGATTTGCAAAGGGGGTGGGGGTGGGGGGGTGGGGGTAGAGGGAGCACACTTGTGTGAAAGGGGACACCCCTGGATGTGCCCCCTGGACCCGCCAGGGGGGACACCCCCCGGATGTGCCCCCTGGACCCGCCAGGGGGGACACCCCCCGGATGTGCCCCCTGGACCCGCCAGTGCATTATGGGTAATAAACCGGCAACTATTCGAGTATAGTTCAGAAAGTGGAGCTCATCGTTTAGAAGTAGCCTTGACACTTTAGCTTTGAAAACAAAAGTTCTTACGTTTCTGTCGCCTGTGTTTCGGAGGCGGTTGAACTTGGCATTAAGAATTCCGTTGACGTAGGAAGTCATGTCCCTATCGATAGTCAAGCCACTGCTATCGCTATCCTCAACCACGGCTGACGCAACTTTCCCTTCGAGTTGGTAGTCTCTTATCTGCACCATGCTACTGTCATCCACCCAGACGAGGATAGCATCAGATCTGACCTAAAATGGAGTTTGAAATAAACTCATAAATACACGAGCACAGAATTATAAAGTGACATGATACTCTATTTTCTCATACATGGTTAAAACAAAGTTATAATACAACCTGTAAAGGCAGTAAAACAAGGATTTTGTTGTGCTACATTAACTGGTAGGCCCTATTGTTCCAAAATTCAAACTAATGTTTTTAAATTCAGTCAGCAATCTTCAACAATCAATAAAAAATCATAACACGTACCACTCTTTAAATGTAAAAAAAATTGGTCAAAAACTTCTAAACAATTGATCAATTCACATAGTATAGTAAACCATGTCATTAAAAAACGTTCCATTCTGTCTATTTGAAAGTGGCTAAATTTTATCACTTTACATCCGATTTAATTTTCAGTGTGATGTTTATTTGATTACTCTTCCTATTGAAACCAACTTATTGGGAGGTGGGAACGGGTGTTTAATTAATAATGAAAAGAGCAGTACACATACACCCATCTGATAAATGTGACGCCCCATACTCCATGAATTTATAAGTAAAATACAAAATCTTTGCAAGTACTTTCAGCGGCTTACCATATCACCGTTACTTGAGAAGCCGACAGCTGTCCACTGGTTCGCCTGTAACGGTGTGTTGATTGTGACGTCATAACTATCGGTGTCTTCCATAAACTCGATAGTGACCCTCATGTCGCATCGAGGCCCACTTCCCTGGCAATTCGATCCCATCACCACTTCTTCTGTGATGCATCTATTAGAAACAGCTTCCGGATCCACTGTGAATGATTAAAATATAGTTATATTCGTGACACTGGCATATATATGGGGGGGGGGGTGGATGCCAATTTCACTGTAAAAAATGAAGTGCTAATTCAGCACTTACAGTGCTTGTATATTGACTGCACTGTAAGTGCAAAATTAGCACTTCACTTTTTAGTGTTCTTTCATGACCAAGAAAAAAAGGATAAAATGATATGTGATGTCTTGAGGGTGAAGAAAAAACCCTTAAAGGTGATGTCACATTCCTTTCAACTGAACTAAAGGGTTATTAAAGAGTAACATGGATCAATTCTTTTTTAAATGGTCTTTTTCAATCCTTCTTACCTTTCTCTCTTTTCACCTTTTTCATTTCCCTTTTTTACTATTTGAAAAATCATATTGGGCGATCGCCCCTGCCCCCACGCCCCCCCGTGTAAAGTATCCCCAAGGTTCGTTCTATTTTTTCAGTGCGTTGGCAAGTGACTGTTAAAACGACTCAACATGCTGGTAGGACGAACAACAACACGATTCATATTATTGTAGACAAGAAAAACCGTCTTTTCTAGGGATTTATTTATTTGTCAGCGGAACAACCGATGGAACGTAGATTGAAGATTTTCGTCTAACCATCGGAATTAAGAGAAACTGCGGGTGAATTTGAAAAACTATAAAACAAATCAAAGAATAATGGCCCACTTACTGTAGAAATTGAGGCTTGGGATGAGACCGCGCTGGTCTTGGGCCGTACCGTGGTACTTGAGTTCATCCTTGCGGTAGAACATGTAGTCATTGGTCTGACAGAACTCTATACCACTGGGAGGGACGTGGACATAACGACCGAATTCCTGTCCTCGAGCCCAAATGGTCATCATCGGAGCATTGTTGGCGATGGAATGGTCAGTCAACTCAGTCGCTATTTTTGTGGGAGAATAAAGTCATGGTCCTTTTATCATTATTGGTTATTATCATCTTCATCATCATCATCATCATCATCATCTCATCATCATCATCATCATCGTCACCATCATCATCATCATCGTCGTTGTCGTCATCATCATCATCATCATCATCATCATCATCTCATCATCATCATCGTCACCATCATCATCATCGTCGTTCTCGTCACCATCATCATCATCATCATCATCATCATCACCATCATCAATATCACATCTACAACCATGCATCATCACCATTGCCACCACCACCACCGTCACCCCCAATATCATCATTAGGGAGTTTTTTGCTTTTACTACGCGGAGACTCTCTCCAACGCACCGTTTCCTTTGAAAATGCAATTAAAATCACAATAGAGGTCCGAGAGCCTTTTGTCGAAAGTAGGTGGACTGGGACACCAGTCCGAAGATTTGCCGCGGAAGAAGAATATTGCAAATATGTCGTTGTCCAGAGTCAAGAGATTCCGATGCTGTCACGGTCCACAAACTTTCGACAAAAGCTTCTCAGCTTTCCATTGAGAATTGGTGAGTTTTAGAGAGTTTCCTCCTAGGAAATGCGAAAAGCTTGGATATCACCACCACCCTCACTACTACCACTACCGCTACCACCAACCACTACCATCCTCACCCCTCTCACTCCTTACCCTCAAGTTTCTTCCTGAAGATAATTCGAGTCCAACCATTACTCCACTGGACACCCATAGCAGCCTCCAAGCTGTCCATACCTCCGTAGAAAGAATCAAGGCGGGGCGTTGAGCGGTCACGTGTGTAGTAGTCATGGATACGGGTTAGGTTGTCATGGGTTACCATACCAATAGTGATATCCATGCAGTCCATAGGATGCAGACGACTTCCTGGTAAGTCACAAAGGAAAAATAATAATAATTTTATATCATAACTTTTCAAATAAAACTAGAGAATACCAAGTTTGGTAGAGTAGATTATATCATTACCATTATCATTGTCATTATTACCATTATCATTAATATTATCCTTATTATTATCATTATTCCTCTAAACAGGATCAAGTCCATATTTTTCTTGAATAACTTTGCTCTAACAAAAAGCACCAAGTAATTTTAAGTGCAACTAAGAACTTTACACTACTAATGTATAAGAGTCTTTATCATCAATCTGGTTGTTCCCAAGATAACCGCCTTCTGAATGTCGTACATCCAAAAATGAGGAGAGATCTTGGTTAAGCAGGCTTGGTTATTATCATTATCATCATCATTATTATTATTATTACTACTGTTATCATCATCATAGTCATTATGACCATTATCGTTATTATACCATATACAACCCTCTTATGTCTATGGCGTCGAATTTGACTAAAAAAACGCGTCAGTGGGGGAAAAATCTGATCTTAGTTAAAGTGATTCAGATTCATTACTAAAAATGAAAGGTACTAGCTCAGAATTACTAAATGGGATGAAAAAATAAATATCTTATATACTCTGGAAATCTTCATGGATATGCAATTCCAAATCCGAAACTGTGAAGACTGAAACATTATACAAATATATCAGGCTTTGAGAAAGTATAAAATCAACTATTCTGAATCAATTACGTTTCTAATCCTTTGAGATTGTGTGGATTACCATAGATATGGAAAAACATGAACTAAAACAAATGATATTATTGTGAAGTTAAATTTTGAAGTTGTGGATATTCGACCACTACTACAGAAGTAAATCAATATTTTTCTTATCGTTTACAGTATTGGTCCGAAGAAGATAAATAAATACACAGACAAAACGAATCACTGGATATCGTTTCTTAGAGACTGGTTATAAATACAAAATGAACATATTCCACAACAAATCAAATATCAGTCAAGTGTAAGATTTTAAAAGAATGATCCCAATAGCTTTTATATAACTGTTATTCCAGGGCCCTGTCTTACAAAGAGTTACGATTGATCCGATCAATCGTAACTATATGGAAATCCATCAGTGTCATAATTTTTTTTTCTACAAAAAACTTGTACAATGTCCTCCGTATGCAAAGAGAAACGCAGTGAATTTTTCAGAAAACAATGCATGCATGAATATACATCATAGCTAGGACACATTTTGAACAAACATTGTATAATAGATGTTGACGTTGCTGGCCGTCCATGTAAGACGGGGCCCAGAATTTGTTATTATATCATGTTTTATGGGCCCTTTGTCTACCTGGTTCGGGTTCTCCTTCCGGTTCTCCCTCTGGTTCTCCCTCCGGTTCTCCTTCCGGTTCGGCTAAAGACATAGAAGGAAAATAAAATAATGTATATTAAGTGTTTTCTTCAGGGTATGATTCGAAATGATACGCTCAAGGCAATTCTAAGGTGGGAATGAAATAATATTGTGATGACATGTTTCACGAACGAATGGAAGAACTGTAAATAAATCAAGAGGGCTGATGATCGTTCTCAATAAAACATGTAACATAATGACTGCGATAGCAGTAATTTTACCCATTCAAATCTGAGTACTGAGACACGACCGGCATAAAGCCAAATATACCAACGGCACTGACTGCTATATGCCTTGAAGTTCGTGCATTTCAATAGTGGTGAGGTCCCTATAGTAGTGGTATGATCGTGGGGTTGGGCGATGACAGTGGGGAAATATCTTTTTTGTGTTTAGAAAATATATCATTTCAAATATTATAACTCTTTCAGACTCTTTTACCATTTTTTCATTAGGTGACCACCGATGATATAATACCTTTAAGAACCAACTAACACAAGATTCCCGAACACTGAAGTATTAGTTGCGATCTTATACTTACGTTCTGCAGTACCCTCAGCAGCTGGTTCTGGGGTCGCTTCGCCTTCGGGTTCGGGGGTGCCTTCTGCTGCTGGCTCGGAGGTTCCTTCGGGTTCGCCTTCAGGCTCACCTTCAGGAACGGGGCCTTGCCCGACGATGCATTGCCAAGCTTGGTCGTCGTCGTCACCGTGGTTGTCACGGACCACTCGAACCCTGACCTCGTCCGAGGCTCGACGTCGCCGTCTTCCCTGTGTGGACATTGACCAATAAGATCACTGGTCATTCGGGGCGGTCCGGGTATTTAGGGCCACGTTACTTTAATTAGTCTTACAACTATTTTAACTTTCGCATAATTGCAGCTGCCATGGTAACATGGCTCAGCACTTAGTCAGCAGCCAATCATAATCAAGGATTCCATGGTAGTTAGAATTATTTTAAAGTTACAATAGTTGTAAATTTGTTTGTAACGAGCCCAAGATTGGAGGTTATACCGCATTGTAACACTATTATCTTCACCTTCACTTCTCCTTCATTTTCTTCATCACTTGAAAAGTAACATGGGTGCGGTCGTTTATGCCCCCTCATGGCGCCCCCCTTGTTGATTATAGGCCCAGTTGGACCTATCTTATTCATTTGACATTGATCATAATCAGTGAAAAGAAATGTTTGTATAAATAAAACAAACGAAGGTGGTCTCGGTATGGTCCACTTAGAATCGAAAATTGAATCACTTAAGATTTCGTGGATAAGCAAGCTGTTAGAGCAAAGCGAACGTAGTTGGAAATTTCTTTTTAATTATTGGTTATCAAAGATTGGTGAAATTCCTCTATGTTTTGAATACAATATTTCAACAAAAGATATGCATTTTCTTTGTACAAAAGCAAATATGCCCAGTTTTTACTATGATTTTTTTTGTAGCTGGTCTAAGTTAAGGTATATTGGTATATTTGGAGTAAAAGACTTTGAAAATGAAATTATTTGGAATAACAGCAATATAACTTTTAATAAACGTATGTTGATATTTGAGAAATGGAAGCATGCAGGTATAATTAGGGTAAAAGATGTTATTAGAAATCGTCAGTGGTTATCACCAATTATTTTGAATAAATCTGTCTATTCTTCTCAGCTTTTATTTGATTTAGAATATGTTAAGTTAAAAAAGTCTTTTCCTGTTTATTGGTTGAATAAGTTGTTTAAGGAAAATCGTGTACTAGAATTAAAGAAAAGTGAACGAATTTTAATTTCATTAAAAAGTGGAGTACAAATAACTCTAGATTCTTTACCAACAAGAAAGATATATTCTTTATTGTGTTCAGAGGTATCCGAAGAACCAGGCATTGTATCTTTTTGGTCTAATCTGTTCTCATTACCAATTTCCTTTAATTGGAGCCATGTATTTTATTTCAAGTTCCATTTAATTGTGGATAACAGAGTTAGACAGTTTAGTTTTAAATTTTTAAACAAGATTTTACCATCAAGAGACAATTTATTTAAGTGGCATGTATTAGAAAGCAACAGATGTAACATTTGTGGAGAAGTTGATACCACTTTTCATTTCATACTGTATTGTAAATATGTTCGATTATTTTGGAAAGTTATAGAAAGGTTGGTATTTTATATTTTCAAGATTACTATTTCTATAGATGAAAAAACATTAATTATAGGTTATGATCTGCAAAATGCCAGCAATATTATGTGTAATCTATTTTGTGTTATTGCCCAATTTGTTATTTATCAAAATTACATAAAAAGCATATTCAAAGGAAAAAGATATAATGCGAATTCTTTATGGATTGAATTCAAACTTACTATGATTATTTATTTAGAAAATTTATGTAAACAAAAAAACAAGTTCGGAATTTTGAAAAAATGTGATATCCAAAAAATTATTGCATTATTGAATTGAATTGTTTTTTTATTGTTTGTATATAAATGTACATGTTATTGTGAATAAATACCTCGATTAAGAGGATAAGAGAAAAAATAATCAGTGATCATAGGACATACCCTGATCAATTCTAAGAAGTGGGACCCGTTTCTTTTTTAAGATGAGAATAACTTTCAGAATGCATGGGAAGGTTCACATCTACTGTAGATCTGGGGTCCGTTGCAGAAAGAGTTGCGTTTAAACGCAAGTCGAAAAATCCATCGCAAGTCCCAAATGCGTGCTGTTGATTGGTTGAAGATCAAGTTGCGCATGATTTTAGAGTTACGATTGATTGACATTCTATCTGCAACGGGCCCCTGATGGGAGTATTTTAGGGAACAAAATAGTCAGTGATTTTTACCGACAAAGTACACAGTGAGAATCACTTACTGAAACTTTTCATGATAGAATGCTCCCCGATTGTTTTGCTATTCCAACTTTACTGACATAGCAGCAAGACTGTCTGCTTTGAATCACAATTCTTACAAGACATTATTGGATGTATTCTTACAAATTAAAAGAAAACTCCACGGGCCAGTCAGACAAAACTTAGCGTTTGATTGTTATTTTGCTTGATTGCGCATATTTTTCAAAATGTAATAAATCGTGAAATCAAGTAAAATGACCAATCGCTCAGCTTTGTGCCACCGCGGGTGCAGGGGCGGAAAGGTTAAATTGATCATTATGAATTCTTAAAGGTAGAATGATCCTATTGTTGCAAAGTGGAGTGAGGCCGGCCAAAGTCCACTTCTAACCTGTGTGTAACAGGGGTTTAGCAGCAAAAAGCCGGACCGAGGCCGACTCTAAAAGAAAAGGAAAGAAAAAAACGGGACTTACCGACGCAGGCTCCGGTGTTGCTTCTGCTTCCGCTTCCGACTCTGATTCGGGCTCACCCACCGCGCCTCCAGTGGTGTAATGGACTGGCCAGTTCTGACAGCTACTATTAATGTCTGCGAGGTAATATAGATGTTGAACTTGATTAATGTGACACCAAACACCCACCAATCTGCATTTATTTTATTTGTACGTACATGTATATGTAACAATTGTAATGTATTGCAATGACGAGACAAACAAGAAGAGCATATTGCAATGGAGGAAGAGCAGAAGGAGAAGAGGATGGGGAGAAGATCACTGGAAAGATACTGGTGTTGATTTAACACCGGCCCGGTATTTACATAGGAAAACACCATAGAGGTGTTGAAATAGCACCACTTCGGCTTTAGGCTAACACCAGAAACAATACCAATCGGTGTTTTGCGATAAAGATACCGGGCTGGTGTTAAATCAGCACCGGTGTTTCAACTGCTTTGCAATGAAGCCAAAAATGGAAAACAAAGAAGAAAAAGAAGAAGGAGGAGAAGGACGAAAAGAAAATGGAAAAAGAAGGAGGGGAAGAGAAAAGGGAAGAAGAATAAGGAGAAGAAGGAGGAGTAAGAGAAAAGGGAGAAGAAGAAGAAGGAGGAGGAGGAGGAGGAAGAAGAGAAAAGGAAAGAAGAAGAACAAGAAAAAAAGTAGAAATAAATCGCAGAGAGAGAAAAAAAGAAAATAGAAAATTAAGACGGAAAAGCATCAAGAAGAAGGGGACAGAGAAGAAACAAGAACAGGAATATTCTAGGGTATACTCACTTTGTGGTCTCCATCCAAAACCTACCCAAGTGGTACTCATGGCATCAATAGCAATTTCAATCTCATCATTCTACACAAAAAAAGAGAGAACAAATAAAATACATCCCCCAGGTAAAAATTAAAACTTTCATACATTATACGTTTTGGTAAACTTGCAAAAATGTTGGTTAGTGTTTTAGTTATATACAGTTACATGTATCCTTACTTTGGAATGATTTCGACAGTGGTGTATAGTAAGTCAAACAATTTGAAGGGTCTATGCGGGAATTTTTCTAAAAAAAAACTCAAGCGAGCGAGCAAAATTCTTGACCTCTTTAGAATGGCAATATATACATATAGTTTTGTGACATTTTTTTTAAACATTATATCAAACAAATAAAATCGTGTCTCACCTTAACTTCCCTTTCAATGTTCAATTCCTATTTTTTTTCTCAAATTTTTCCTGATCGTTGAGTTTTATTTTGTGGTGGTGGGGGGGGGGGGGGGGCGGCTACAGAGCCCTAACTGTTCGAAAATGGGTGTGGATGATGTAAAATAAATGTGTTATAGTGGATACATCTATTGGGCGAGAATCCCGAGGAAAATAAGAATAACATATTTTCTCTTATTTTTTGTCTAAGAACAAGTTTGCCATTTATTGCATTAATTTTTTTATCTTATCCCCATTTCATCTCTTGTAAAATCGTGTAATGTTTTGGGTGTCGCCTCCCCTGTTCATGTATAGTACCACCCTATATATCAACACTCTTCATGACGTGTGTTTTTTATTAAATTAGTTCATTTCTCACCTCAATCACTTTGTAGTACAAGGTGTACCTTGGGTTTACTTCCCGGCGGAAGTGATTCGACAGGTCATAGGTCGCTGGATTGGCGAAACCCGATGGATTCACTGTACGTCAAAATGAAAAAGTAAAATAAAAATGAAGATGAGAGTTTATATCAAACAATAATAAAGCCCAGTTATTACTCAATACTACTTAATAAAGAGTAGATAAAGTAATATTAAATAAATAAATTTAAAAGCATGCACTTTGCTACCACGTTTAGTTTTTAGAACGTAAATTTGTTGATGTTAGCGCAAGGTGTACATTCTCTTTTTACTTTTGAAAATATGACATCAGTATTCACCTTAAAAATTTACAAAGAGTCCAGGAAGAGGTAATTTTACAAAGTCCAACCATTGCTTTCATAGTTTTAACGCTATTAGAATGATTTAAACATTTGGATGCATTTGGACTGAAATTTGAACAGTAAAATTTGTTATTTTCTTCACAACGCACCTATTTGCATAACCAAGCAACATTTTCTTGGTGCAATTTGTTTTGACAGCAAAATTGTAGTTTTAAAATACTTCTGTGTTAACAGAACCACAAACAGAAATATCGGTGTTAAATTCAAGGTGTAAGTTAACATCCATGGGTGTATAGTCCTTTCACGACATGACCGGTATTATTCACAATACCTAAACTTTTACAGTGTTATTCATAGACCTTGCAAAATAAAATTAACTCCGTTTATTCCTAAATATTCTAGCACTCTTTTGCCGAACTATCCCCTCGCAACACTATCTGGTGCCTCTTACTATTCATGCAGTCTTTGCCGAAGTATCCTTGCTTGCAGAAACACTGCCTCCTGGGATGGGTGGTGATACCGAGGTCAACACACGCTCCCTGGCTTGCACCTCCACAGTTTTCTTCGTTGACGCACTCATCTACAACAACAACAAAAATTACTCATGTTCTTATTTCGGTTGATTGAAAGATAATTCTCTGTTAAATCGAGAGAGATACTGATAGCAAACCAACTTGAAATTGTTACTCTCAATTGGTCTAATGCCAATTCGTCCAGATCCAATTAATTACGAACTCGTCTACTATCATTTTGGTCTAACCATCAGTTCGCCCACCCCCCACTCACCATTTCGTCTAATAACCACTTGGTCCAATAGCCATTTAGTCCATACCATTTAATCTAATTGGACTAAGTTTCAACTAGGCGAAATAAATGAAAATAAAATGGAAATTAGGCCAATTGGTTACGAGACGAAATGACCAACTGGTGATTAGACGAAGTGATGATAGGACCAATCGGTTAATGGACCAAATGGTTGTTTGAGGATATGTTGATGGACAGAATTGCAATAGACTAAATGAACGGTAGACCAAGTGATGAATGGACGAGTTGGCAATAGACGAATTGGCCAATTTACCGTTGAAATATTCAAAAGTATACTGTATTAAAGATAAATTACAAATACATCATATGGACAAACAAAAGCAGATATGAGTTCATGGGGAAAAAATGAAATAAAATTCTAATACAGTTCGATTTGATTCGATTTATAGTATAAAATACACTGTAAAATAATCCGAATACCGGCATATACAAACTTCATAAACTATTACGATTACATAAAGTAAATTAGTACTTCACAATTAGCAGAAGTGTAATACAGAAGTAGTAAAGTTATGACAAAAGTAGGAAGATGGGATATTGCACTAAAATGGCCGAATCTAAAAGAAATCTATAACTCCAGGTAACATGACCAAATAAATAGGAAAGATTGAAAAACACAACTTATAATTATTTCAAGTGCACTCTAAAACTTTGAATGTTAAATCAACATTTGAAAGGTTGGAGGAGTGAAAACCTTTTCTAAATGTTACATCCAACCTTGTATAAAGCTGAATCCAACATTTTAAGTGTTGGGTAGAACCATTTAAAGTGGTAAATGCAACATTTATAAAATGTTGTCACTCCTCCAACCTTTCAAATGTTGTCACTCCTCCAACCTTTCAAATGTTAAGTTAATATTTCTATTTTTTAGAGTGTGATTGTTGATTACATAGTTAGGCCTACAATGACTCGAGTTCTTGCGACTAAATAGCGCCATCTGTTTTTTTTATAGCAGAAAACCTACCGAAAAAAAGACTTTATACAGAGACAGATTTTTATGAATAATATGTATGGGTATCAAAATGAAATCGTTGACGATGAAGTGTCACCATTGCTGATAATTTTTATCAGATTTCTTAATTTATGCTCATTTTCAGTTCACCAATAGTGCGTAGACACTACAGTGACTGCACTTAATTACTTGAATCTAAATTTAGTATAAAATATTACTATCAGTTTTCTTTGCATCGACGTTAGTCATTTAGATTTGTATGATGGAATATTTTTATTTTTTTATTTGAAAATTGAGAAAGAAATTAAATAAAAACTAAATTGTTCTGGCTAAGTCTGACCGAATCCTGCTGTTTGCAAACAAAATATGTGACAGTCACATTTATTAAACAGACCCCAAATCGACCGATGATATGACATTGGAAATAATGTAATATCTTTGATCGGTCTGGCGTCGGTTAGACAGGTGTGACTGTAACCGAATCGGATACAGAAGTATTTATGACTGTGATCGTGACTCGCCAAATTGGGACGAAAGACGTACAACCTATATATGCGGTTTTAAAGGGGAATCCAGCCTTGACCATAAAATGTTGTGTTGAGAAGGAGAAAAATAAATTAAACAGAATGGTGAAAGTTTGAAAGAAATTGGACAAGCAATAAGAAAGTTATAGCTGCTTTAAAATTGAGATCACTAATACTATGTAGATTTCAAATTGGCAACTGGGTAAGTAAATTATGACAAGGGGCAAGGACAACTTTCCCATAGGCCATGTACTTTATTATGAGGGATTTGTGGTTTTCTCCTAAGTACCCATTCCTCTGGGGCAGTAATCTAAATATAACCCATGTAGTATATTGTTTTATGTCCTCATGAAAGAAAAATATAATTTGAAATAAAGCTTTTGGGAAAAATGACATTTTAGCCATAATATGTATTGGAGAAACATGGAAGAGTAGTCATTGCCTTACATCACTATGACATCCCATATGCGGCCAATTTGAAGTATCCATGGGTATAGTGATTACCAATATTTACAACTTTTAAAAATTCATATCTTTCTTTCTGTTTGTCCAATATTGTTCAAACTTTCACCTATCAACTTGTCTGATTTTTCTTTTCTTTATAAAAACAAGTTTTTATTTGGGTTGGATTCCCCTTTAATGATACTAAAGAGGTGACTATTTGAACTAAAAACCCACAATACTTGCTATTTAGGGCAGTTTTCTGTTCTATGAAATTCAATGAAGCAATATGTCAATATAATCAGAGGAAGATGTTTTTTTTTCAGTGTCATAATACTGAAGGTCACTGATTTTGAATATAGTGACAAAGGTACCTGTTTACTAAGAGCACGCAGAAGATGAAGGCTATTAGTGAGCGTACCAAACTGGGTTAGGGGTTGTTTTTAGTTGTAATTAGAAGGGAAGATGATGGACACATTATCATTGATGTAAAGTGTGGAGCTGTGTGGCTTGAGTTTGACATGACTAATCATTTTCCCACAGAACCTTCAAATAAATTAAGTTTCAACTTGGCTTTGTCTATATCATATCTCTTCTTGATAAGTTATTTTGACTTTTTTTAGGACTGAAATCAACGATGGAGATGATTTTATTAAAATATCTGGAAAGTGAAGGCATTTTCCATAATATTTCTTACATCCATATAATTGAAAATTATTAACAAATAATTTGATGATAAAAATGATAATAATGATATCAATAATAATGACAACAATAATATTAATAATAATAACTTAAACAATAATTATAACAATGATAATGATGATGATAACACTACTAATAATAATGATGAAGATAATGATAATAATAACAACAACAACAATAATAATAATAATAATGGTAATGAACAATTTCGATGCTTTGCAAAGGATAAATCATGCTTTATACTGTTCGTAGAACGAACGCTTCAGCCCCACTGCTTAGTGACCTTATTCACCAGTGAAATATAAATTCTAGATATATTTCAGTCCTCTCTTTTCAGAGAATATTAGTTTTATTATAATTTCAAATTTTATAAAAAAGAAAAACTGAAATCAATTATAAAAGAAAATTCACGCGTGGGTGAATGGTGACGGCGCAGGTATCCACGACCTCGGCGTTTACAAACAAATATGACTGTGGACTAATGATGTTTTGAACATGTGAGAACTTGATATCAATTAGTTCTTTTCTTGCAATTTTAATTAATGCCTCGTTCCTACGTCCGTGCAATAAGTTTTTTTTGACCATTGAAAAATTTTCTACGATCAATACGATAGACACGACAGATCTATCATGATCTGATACGATCTAATATGACATGATACGATCATTGCGATCACGCCACGATTGATAGCGCAGTTTTAATCATGTCACGAATCGTGAAAGTGGGTACTATCTTTGTATGTGCCACAGTCTCACAGTCATTTACGTTGAGTTACGTCCGCCGCGGATAGATACGGTTTAGTGGACGCGACATGGATGCAGCCATCCGCAGGGTTGTAATTAAATGTATATCTTCGTGACTGATTCGTAGTGGGACGCAGACTTGCGGCCCCAGTCCTGCGAAAACTTGAAATGTTCAAAATTTCGCAGGGAGTCGCCACGGATGCTGACTTTCGCAAGTCACAGTAAATGAACGTAACAGTCCGTAAATATACGTAAATTTCCGTAGCTTGGACGCAGACTATCCGTGAAAATTCTTACATCGCGTCCATTTGCGTCTACCGTAAATATTCGCAATAACCCGCAAGTATACTGAGGCCCGTTTGAAATTGAATTGAAATCTAATTCAAAATCAAACTGAATTGTTTACGCACATGCAAGTACGGATTCTGCGGACAATCGCGTCTGTTTGCGGAAGGGAGCCCCTAACACCGTTCTGTCTTCTCCTATAGCCCTACCACCTTGCTTCTTGGGGAATTTTTCAAATTGAAGTTCAAATTTATTTTATTCAATCCATTGAAAAATGAACAAGAATTCATACAATATGTATGAACAATAAAAGAATAAATACAAGAAAATACCTTTTAAGTGACAAATAATGATATACAACGACAAATAACCTAGGCGATCATGGATATAGAGAAATGAATTGGTCATAACATTAAATTAGATGAATTGAATGTGAAATTGAGCGGGAAAACATGTATATATATATATATATAAAACAAAGAAAAATAAATCACCGTGATTTTGGTCGTTCAGTTATGCAAAATTACATAGCATTATCCTTTTTACCATGATGATATCTACATTCTACCACGTTTTACAAAAAGATTTTATGAGGTTTCATTTTTCTTGTTCATCAAAGGAAGGTAAAACAGAGCCCTTTGTTTTTTTTTAACTATATCTATGATATTTTAAAATCATCTTTATAAGGCTTCACTGAATTTATGTTTCAAAAGAAAATGCCATCACCATGGAAGCGGTATAGAGAATCCATTATTATGCTCTTAATTACTGCTGTGTTCGTGCCTCATTAGGGCGTAAAGGGTTTCTCCTAGACTCGGCTTCCATAATATACGTTCCAACCTCTTCTTACACAGTTTCATACTTGGGCTATGGCATTGTGGGGGAGAGGTTGGGAGAGGGAACTTCCTAAAGGTGACGCCATTATTTCATCTCAAGTAAATGAAAGGAAAAGTAATAGTTCTAAAACCAAACCCGCTCTCTTATTTACCTTTATTCCTCCCTTTCCCCCTCTTCTTTCATTCCTTGAAGATATCATAAGGGTGATTGCCCAAGCCTGCCCCAAGTATGCTGCTTCGGATTAAATCCCATGCTTAAGAAATTGGGAATATCAAATGGACTGTTTTTTAAGGGACACGGATACATTTGGATACCTTTGGATGTATGTAATGAGATCCTGTATATATCGTATGGTAGTCTTGAAATACATAGATTTTAAAAACACAACAAAAATCAATTCTGAATTTCTAAATATAAATTACGACACTATGATTCTCATCTTAAAAGAAACATTTGAGCGCAATGTATTTTTTTTGTTTCCTGTATGACAAGATATCTGTGGCATGGCCGCAAAAGTAAATAACTCTTTAACAGAATAGTCTAATGTGTGTTATTATTAGACTACAGTCATGTTTAAAAAATCGCATTCTGGGGAGCGTTTTATCAAAAATTCAGTCCGACAAGGTGTCAGATCTGACAACTTTCCTTGATTTTGATTGGCTGATAGTCACTGTTTCTATGGTAACTGTCGTCTGAGTTATTCTGGACTTTGCTGTTGTCATCAGCTGTTACTATCCTTCTTATATTCATAATTATTATTATCATCAGAGATTAATATTATTGATGTTGTAAAGAAAAAAAATCGGCTCTTACCTTCATATTGACAGAACTCGCCGGAGTAGAGAGCATCACACATGCACATGCCGTTCATACACGTTCCATGTCCTGAACATTCCCCACCGTTGCAAGTAGCAGATGCTACATTAAATCAATACAATGAACAAAAGAGGTGAAAGTAAACTACCCTGTGGAACACACGGAGACAAATTATGTGCTGACCAAACATACTATTTACTCCTCAATTCTTTAATTGTTCGTCAAATAACCTTATCGTGATACAATATTCTCAAACATGGACCCAATGATATTCGTAAATTCTTGATTTGTGACTTCATATTATGTGAGCAGCTTCGTCATAAAGTGAAAAATGCCATTTTATAAAAAAATGTTTTTTATAATGTTATTCATTGTACCACTCAGAATATCAACAGACAACTTCACATCCGCTCCTGAAAGAAAAAAAAATCATCAAGAACAATCAAAATATTGAAATATATGCATCATGGAGCAGCTGCTAGTAAATGACGTCACAAATACAAAATTTAATAACTTTCTTAATCTTTGAGGGGGTTTACTCAAAGCCTCACCAATGCCCTTTTTATTATTTTTCTCATATTTTTAAACAAACTTTTCGTGAGGGCGAACTGATGCACATTCTTTAAAATCAGTTGATTGTAAAAACTATTCTGATGGGGACAAAAAATCATTCTTTTCCATCATTTATTATTTTGATTGGGACGCAAAAATGATAATGGATAAAAGAACTTACTGGTAATATTAATGTCTGCGCAGCTCCGGAAGAGGTACGGTATATCAGGATTTCCGGTCACCCATTCGGCGGCCTGTCGAATGAGACGAAGGGTGTAGGCCCCAGTCATGGAGGGTATGGTAACCTCATGGCTCCAAGCACTGGTGAAGATAGAGAGGGTGGGTGGAGTGATAAAATGAAATATCAATTAATTCATCTATTCAATCCATCAATTATCAATCAATCAATCAATCCATCCATCCATCCATCAATCAGTCAATCAATCAATCAATCAATCAATCAATCAATCAACCAATCAAATACATTCGAATCAAACGACATATCCGTATATTTCGTTCATCTGTCTTGAATCTGTGTTTTTCTATTATATTGTCAATTTCCCTATTTTGTTCATAAGTGTTTTGTTAGATTTTGTTAATAAATGTATTCCATGATCTTTACCTCGCTCTAAATAATAGTGCGTCTCAGAAAAATTATACCTTTGGTTTAAAAAGCAATGTCGTTTTCATTACTGATAAAAATTCGTCGATGTTATTCATCCAAGAACTTTGCCTGCTTACTTTTACCGATGTATGACGTCATACACGAAAGGGGAAAAATATAATTCTTGAAATGATTTCCTTCTTGAAATTCAGAAACAGTCCGTCGGGGGATTCTTGGGCACCTTTTCTTTCATTAATGCGTAAATATTGCATCAATATATAAATATATATATATATATATATATATATACATGCATATATATAAAAAAGAGAATCTAAGCTTTGAAAAAATGTGTGTCATCTTTAGTTTATATGTTATTGTCATTACGAATATGGTAATAATAATAATTATCGATTTCCGGGATTTTCTGGGACACACTGTACCACCATCGATCGAATTCGCCTTTTCTCACGCCTCGTCTGGAAGACGCCGGCTTTGCAAGGTTGTATGAGGTTATTACAATGCATATTTATTAAGATAGCAATCTTTCTTCTGGCGGTCTGGAAAATAACTTCTCTATTTATCCTTTTGTTTTGCCATACAGACTTCAGTTTAAGTCAACATCGTACATAAATCACCATTACGAATGAATACACACGCGTAATACAAGATTGGTGTATCGAATAACAAAAACGGGAACTCAAGTAGTACAGAAATTTGACTGATTTTTGCAATGAACGTGTATAATCATACCAAGACTTAATAAACATTTCATACATCATAATAAAACACAAAGGAATACATTGGTTTCGTGAATTGTGCGACATCATCCGTTTCCTCATTCCAATATGAAATTACGATGTACGATTTTGCGCAAAATATGCGAAACTTGAAAATGTTATAATTCCTCTAGTTAACATTCGATATTGATGATTTCTCAGTGTCTCACTGGTTTTAAGTTTTCTTGAGGTGGATTTGTTCTTTAGAATTTTAGTAGGCCTATATACTTACGTTGTGTCGTTGTCACTGACATACGCACCCTCTGTCAAGTTGGCCTGGATTACCCCATCGTTTCGGTTGATGATCTCGATTCTATAACCACCCTTTGGAGTAATAAATAATAGATGATAAACACATGTAACCATGGTAATGGTATAGACATTTAGGCCCATATTCTGAACTCGCGTTTAAATCAAACTCTGGTTTAAAGTTGTGGTCTAACTATGGAGAGCCAATTGGGGCACAAATCTCTAACAGTACACATCCAATTTATTACCTCATATGACACCCAAATTGTCTGGGAATGATAACTGAAGTATTTTTCATCATTGTGAAAGCAAAGGGAAACAAAATAGTAAACATATCAAATATACAATATAAACAGAATGTTAAAATTTTTGGCTCCCCATAATTTTAGCACAGACTTAGACCATGGTCTAAGTTAAACCTGACTTCAGAATATGGGCCTTAGGAATTAATCATAATGTCCGATGAAACCCATTTCAATGCAATACATCTAGAAATTTATCAGGTCATAAGAATATAATAAACAAAATTTTCAATATGGGGAAGCATTATATAATTATATCGACGAAACAATATTTGCATTTACCAAAAATGTTTAGAATGGAAAATAATTTTGAGGATGTTCAGTAATATCTGTCAATGATGATATCATTTTCCCCACAATTTTGTTTTATCAATTAATTTTCAATCATCTTTTTTTGTTCAAATCAGGATGATTTTGATTAATTGTGATTTTCATGAGGGCTCCACATTTGTAGAGATCACCTATAGGGCATAAACATACATGACATATGGAAAATTTCTTACTAGTATTTACGCATTTCTTTCTGGAATAACAAAATGTAAAAACCTTAATATTAAAATAACGATTTTCATTCCAAATATCCCTTCCCTCTAAATTTCGATTAAACGTTTATTCCCCACTGATCATTAAGACTTTGGACTTCTAATTTAAATGGGATAAAAGGGGACGTAAATGTTGAAAATATTTATTTTAAAATGATTCATTGCATTATGAATAAATGAATAGATTTACAGGTAGAAAGGCATTTAGATAGACATTTTGATAGGTTGATAGGAGAGGCACTTAAAATTATTCTTGGGCAACATACTGTTCATACAACAATGAGTTAAAATTTTATCCAATTCTGGGTAGTTTTAATCCAATAATGTGTGCTTTGGGTGAAAACTACACAGAGTTGGATACATTTTTTTAACCAATTGTTGTGTGTACAGTATGTTGCCCAACAATTTAAGAGTGCAGATAGATAGATAGATCTGATAGATAGATGAGTAGATAGATAAATAGAATGATAGGTAGACAGACAGATACACTCTAAATTACAGGGATTTAAAATAAGTCCAGCTGGACTGTAGTTAGGGACCAGTCGATTTCTGGATTTAGTTTTAGTCCTAAAGACTTAAATTTAAATTTAAAACTTTCGAGATTTAAAAATGAATCTTAAGGATTCAAACTAAATCCGGAATTCGATTGGTCCCTAACTACAGTCCACGTGGACTTATTTTAAATCCCTGTAATTTAGAGTGTAGATAAATAAATAGATAAATAAATAATTAGACGTATATATAGGTTTAGGAAACATATAGAAAGTTGGAAAGACAGATATAGATAGATAGGATGATAGAACATTATCATAGATGGATACAAAGAATCAATTTCATTGCACCTTTTATTTATTTCAACACAGTAAGATGAAACCAGCAACAAGCTGTTTTTCATTAGCTTAATTCGTGGAATGGGATTTCCATAATGTGACAAAGCATTGCTTCACGAATGTAAGAAATAATAATTGCTTTGTATCACGGACAGACAGAAAGTACATTAACAATAGGCGTATATAATTGTCTCGACAAACACTCAAGTATATCCTCTTCGTTCTTAAACCGATACCAGTTGGTGTCTTTTTAGAACCACGTCATTAGATTTCAAGCATTACAACAAGCAGTGTTAAAGAAACAATCAAATGCATTGTAAAAACACTAAAAGGTATTTAGCTACCACTTGTAAATTCATTACCGAAGTAAAATTATCTGGTGGGGAACACCACATACTTATTTTTTTTGCCGTGATTGGTGTAAAATCATCGTCTGCTTTGTCAGACTACTTGTGGTTGGTCTTGAATTTGACCCATTTATTCTATTCAATGCCCATGTGTACTCGCTTGTACAAGGGACGGATCGGCGTCACAAATAGACAAAACCCATCTCGTTTGCCCTTGACCAATGTCAATTGTTTCGTCACAATGCTTTCATAGAATTCCCGCCCATTGAAACGGATACAATTAAGTTAGACGCTCGCATTGTTGTGTTAATTTCATTTATTGTTACACGCCCTCCGGCTATGGCAGACATTCATTTGTCATTCCATCAACGTTCAAACCAAAAATATGACATATCTATTTTACGAAACACATATTTATCGACACATGTCAAATGAAAGAATTTGATTAGATGCAAGGATATTAAACAGAGAAAAAAATATATTTCTAAAAAAATCTATTGCACCATTTCTACTATTAGCACTATACTTGAATTTTAACAGTTCATTAGGATTCATATTAAGTTATGCCTATCTGAAAGCGTATATGAGTTAGCGCCCAGTGTTGATATGTGTTCAAGTAGTTTTTATTTGTATAAGAAAAGGGGAATACATTATACAAACACGACGTTTAATTTCCACTTTGACTTAAGTCATATAATACAGTTTGTTTAGATTCAATTAATGTGTTTTGGGTGTGAGAGCCTGGTAAACATTGTCATAAAACTAACAATTCTTGTAAAAAAATAAAACATTTTTATGAGCTCGGTCTCTGAAAACCCCTTATTGCCATTTATATCAAGTAATCAAACGAATCTTAACTCTATGAGTTTGCTTTTTACTAAAAGTGTGCAATAAAGTAGATGAAATTGTCTGTGATAGATAACTAAACGGTCACAAATTAATGTTATATACGAAATAAAGTAACTTGGCAATAAACGTGGAATGTATTTCCGGTGTAACGGCGAGAGCATCTGTCGTAAAAACTGGTCTATAACTCTACCATTTCCTTAAAGAAAATCATGAGGAGCGGTCTCTTTTTCTCTCTCTCTTTGGCGTCGCCCCTTTTGTGTATATTTGAATAAGTCCTAATGTGATTTCAAGGGGAATGTTTATAGTAGCACTATGTAGTACAATATAAAAATATATCAATATCAAATTATGTTAGCCACTTCAGTTCCAAAAACTGTTCTCTCAGCGAACATTCGATGAATTTCTTCCTACCGGAAGGAACACACGCCATGGCTTGAAATCGAACCTACGTCCCTCAGATTAACAGACGAGAGCCATAACCACTAGACCACGACGCCCCACTTTATTTACCACTGATACTTCTTCAGTAATAAACTGTTCTATCGGAAGGCCAAATTCCTTGGGATTTTATGATATATACTTGGCTTGGAGTATGAAGCCCCCATGCATTTACTTAAAGAAAATCGTGAGAGGCGGTTTCTTTTTTTCTATCTCTTTGGCGCCGTCCCTTTGTCTATATTTGAATAACCCCCCCCCCCCTGAAAAAAAATCACACCTCTAATAAAAGTTAAAAAGTATTTTCTATCCATAATATGAATATGGGAAGCCATTGGGGCCAGAATAATACATGATGATAGAAATTAATAAGATAATCCAAACGTCAATCAACAACGTTAATGACTTATCAATCATTAAAAAAATCTAGTTGTTTCTTTATTTTAACGTTTTATTGATTTTTCTTTCAATATCACTGAGAAGCTCAGTTCCTATAGTAACTGTCGGATAGAATAAGACGTGTCGGATAAAATGTCTGACAAATCCTTTCATGAAACGCTCCCCAGGGTCCAAATTATCATTATCTTTTAAAAATTTAGGCCCTGATGGCTTTCCATAGAGGTTTAGTGATTTGTATAGGTCATTGCCGCATTCACATCGTTGAAACTGGCTCCAGGCTGATCAATGCCATTGCGTTATTTCCAATGGCATTTATTCGGTCGGTTTGGAGTCGGTTTCATCAGTGTGACTGAGCATTGGTCTTAGTTCTCTGTCGTGTGAAAGTGAACAGGTGGAGAAGAATAACGAACGTGATTATGGGTCAAAATGAATCATCAACTGATATTGTAAAATGAAAGTGATGTAACACTGACACTTCTGACAATCGGTTATTGTTAATATTTTCTTTTTCTTTTTGGTTTCTGCAGCACTTTTTCATGAACGCATTAACAAAGAAAATACAATAATACTATACATATAACTGACAAGCAATACATAGGAAAGAAAAAAAAACATTTTCTATTAAAACATATCGATTATTAGAAGGTTGCAGGGGTTGCCACTATAAGCTAAGCTTGACTGCGTGGCAACCCCAGAGAGGACACAAAACTTAATGCTGAAATTATATCTATTTTTTGACAGATCTTTTGACATGATATTAAGGTATTTTACCCTTGTTCCATTTCCCTCTTTTCCCTTCAAGTGGTAGATGAACTATTCATTATGGGTATATTTATTAATTCATTTATTTATTTGTTCATCTATCCATTTATTTGTTCATTCATGTATTTCATTTTATTTTTTATTTTTATTTTTATCAATTTATTTAAATATTTATTTATTTATTCATATATATTTATTTGGGGTCTAATGCCCCCGAGCAACAAATTAATGCTGATTATCATAACATTATTATAGTCAACCTATAATACTTTACGTTATGTATTACTCAAGGTAAATATATGAAATTGCGGAAGTCTATTCCAGCAATTGTTTCTTTTAAAACTCAATCATTATGCATATTACATGGGCTTTCAGTCCTATATCGTATACCTTGCGCAACTCCTGGGTGGAAAGCGGCATTTGAGTATATGTATTGTAGTGTATTCCATTATGAGGAATTCAAACATGGTTTTTATGCTGATAGTATAAAATCTACACCCCTCTCACGAAAAAAATGAAATGATTTGAAAATGTGACAATCTTTGCCCTGTGAAGATTTGCATGAAGGGTGTTGCCTATGTGATGCACCATATAGGCAACACCCCCTGGAAATCAGGTTGATGTGTTAACAGTAGAAATTTGACCAAAATCGCCTTCATTTTGTAGTGAAATTATTTTCCCTTTTCTTTCATTTTTTCCGAAGCCAGCACCCTCTCTCTCTCTATATATATAAATCGTTCCCAGGGTCCTGACTATGATCTGGTAAAGCTCTGCTATTCTATGACATGTTATATATTAATTGTTTTCTATATTGATTCAGTGAAATTCATGAATAGCCTTTTTTTCTTTTTAAAGCCTGCACAAAGGCTTGGGTTGCTTTAATGGCAACTGAATCGATTGATTGAAAATCAGCGTCCATAAAAGTCGAGGTCTTTAATCCAAAGACAGGTACTGCTTGTTACGAATTATTGTATCACAGAAGTTTTTTTTTGCTGGTTATTTACAAAAAAACTTCTTTTCCTTGTTTTGTATTGAGGCAACAACCGAAGCATCTGATTCTATTCAAGTTAAGGGTGTACGAGTCACATCAAAGAGACGTATTCCAAACCGGCCAACGGCATGTCATATAGGAAATAACGTCATAGATTTGGTCGGCCTGGATCTGTTTCGCCCGATGTGACTGAGGTAGAAAATGCCACTGGGCCAAGTAAACCCAAGTTCATCTGAAGATCTGTAACAATACACACAATATTCTTGGCTTACAAGTTCAACAGTACGGCCAACTATGAATTCATAGAATTATAGCTAAGCTGCGTAAATATGATTATTTTGTGGCGTCTCTTGGGAAAAGAGTGGTTCCTTTCATTTTTTAAATAAAGATAGTAAAGACAACTGTTAATTGATAGAAATAAGAATACATAATTAAACAAGAAGGAAAAAACTATTATGAAGTGTATGCAAATAAGAGAAATACCTAGCAGGCCCCTATTTGTATATTCATCCGATAAACAGGTTAGGTTGATTCGGACGACAAAGAGGAACTTTATTTGCCATTTCCACGGATGAATGCTATTTATTGGTTATTTTGCCTACACTCACTATGATTTCACACGCACAACAACAGGGGGTAATAAATAACTTTATACAGGTATCAATAATCTCCTATAACTTTTCATGGGAATGTAATATTCGAAAAAGGTACTGAGAGGCATTGCAAATATATGCATAGGCGGCGGAAGCGGGGGGGGGGGACATGTCCCCCCTAAATTTTAGGTGGGGGGGGGGGGGACGGTCCCCCCAAAAAAATTGATAACTTTTTTCTTTCTTTTTTTTTTGCTTGTAAAAAACTTTTTGGGGGCGCTTGTCCAATTTTTTAGGTGGACACCCCCTAATTTTTTTGTCTTCCGCCGCCAATGAATATATGGGGCTAGTTAAATGCGGAGTTTAAATCAAACATTACTTATAAAGGTATTATAGGACATGTTGATTAATATCCTACTTCAGGCAGTTAAAAATAAGTGAATTTCACTCGCCTGTCGCTCCCCTTTGTATATAGTGAAGGCATGGATCACTCAATATGGAGCGAATTGAGAGTGAGAAAAATATTCGAATGTCTTCCTCACATTTCACCTTTTAAAAGTCTAAAATCCACTGAAAAACAAGTGAAACTCTCCCTCTGTTGAAATATGGACCCTACCACAAAAGGTCCATGTTTAAAGCAATTTGAGTGAATCGATATATTTTTTTTTCTGACCAGAATCCCCTTCATGTTGTAATGAAAACCTTTTTTTGCTTGTTAACAAACCAGCTCTCCCTCTATAAAAATCGTCCTCAAGTCTCTAGAAATTTTAGTTAGAACAATTTTTTTTAATGCATGAACGTATAACCTCGAGCCAGTGAATTTGTCCGATCAAGGTTAACCCGTGTCCCTTTAAACTATTTTAACAGGTTGATATACAGCGTTGCATTCATGAAAATTTAAGAAGGGAACCATACTTATTGAATAAGGCAACAAAAGTCATTCAAAAGCAGATTTTCATAACAACATTCCGGGTCATCAGAGGTCAAATTGACTGCATTGACAATGATTTTGATTCTATCGATATGCCTATTTTTGACTTTTGCGATGAAATATGCTGGGTTAATATACAATATCATTGGGGTGTAAAGTCATTCAGGAATGCATTAAATAAAATATATGTTAAAACCCATATTTTTAAGTTCAATAGCAACAATTTACCCGATCTCGTTATAACACATTACGAACATGGTTAACTTATAGCCGAAATTACTCACTTCCTTCTACCCCTTTTCGCATTTTGTATAATAAAATTAATTTTATTCGCAATTCCATCAGATATATTGGGGTGAAAGAATGGAATTCTCTCAATTCTGATATAAAAAGCAGCACAACACTCTCACGTTTCAAGTTACTTTCAAAGTCATTTTTGTTCAATTATTTAAAGAACTCAAATCCCAACCTGTAATAGTATTTTATCTTCTTTTTTATCTCGTCTTATCTTCTATTCTGTTCTATCTCCTGTGTTTTTGCATTGTGTGATGATGTGTGAATGTGTGTGTATGTGTGTGTGTATTTGTTTATAACCCTTTTTATCAGTTATATTATTTGTATATTTGTAGGGCCCCGGCTATAAGCAGTCTTGCTTCTTAGGGGCCCTGACCATTAAGAAACTTGTAACCTGTTATATTTTGAATTTGTTGTATCATGTTATTTTTGTAAATATTTTTGATGTCTTTTTAATGGTCAATAAATTGAATTGAAATTGAATTGAAGAAAACATGTGGTGTTACGCGCTTAATGAATGTTGTGTATTATTATTCAATTCAGTTTCATTCTATTGTTCACATGCATGGAATTGGTTTTGGATAGCATACACACATCATCAACATTATTGTAAAAATAATCAATGACGTCATAAGTTGCTAGCATTATCAAACAATATACAGAAAACTTCCCCCTTTTAAAGGCTTTGCGTTTCCAAGGGTTTATCGTTACTCAACTAGAGAACAATATTCTTTTTTTAATAATGACGAGGTCTTCCGAATAGGCTCACTATCCAGGCGTCGCGAAATGTGACTGGATTTTTCGACTCAACCACTTCTTGGGAAGGAGGGGGGGGGGGGGGGTGTTGTAGATTTCGTTAATGCACGTATACTCAGCATTTGGATGGAGTTTGCTTGGATCTTAACAAGAGGACAGAAGTTCCATGTAATATTCTTGCCCCATTTTTATTCCGAGGACAGCCCCTTGAATGGCATGCACAGACCTATACTTATTGGCTCATTGCGCCATTCGGCTTTTGTAATACAGTAGTCATGGTTTAGTACTCAAAACGTTAAATGCTCACCTGTTCACAAAGGCAATTAAACGATGGATATTTACGTGGACCAATTAGCTTGAAAGCTTTTACTTGATCTGGAACACAATCAATTTGTCAATTTAGTTTCTAAACGGAAACTCGATGAGTGTAGAGTCGATCGCAGGGGGCCGGGCGGTGAAAGCGTGTTAAAACTGGTGGAGGGGTGGGGGGGGGGGGGGTGTCCCCTTTAGAAAAAAAAATGTGGCAATTTTTTTTAATGAACAAACTGTAAACAAATGTTTTGGGGGTCCCCATGCGTCAAGGGAGTGGGTGATTGGAGTGGTGTTATAATTTTCTTATCAGAATGTGTTTTTAATTGGGCCTCTTTTGAGCCCCTCTAATTGTCAATCCTGAATCCACCGCTAAGTGGAGGGGGGAGTAGTATACTCAAGGGGAGAAGACCTTAATTCATCTGGAAATATGAATTTCATAATGGAAACATACGTTTCCACCATGATAAACTACATTTTTATTCGTTTTTTTTTCAACATATGTAATTTATGTGAAAATTTTGTATGTTTAATCTATTGTATGTACTTCGTGACTTGTCGCTAAACACAAAATGACTTTAAAGCCAGGCTGACACTTGCACGACTTTTGGCCACGATTTTGTCGTGGCAAGTCGTGCCATTTTGGGGCACGAACTGGGAGGCTCCCGCACTGTTTACGACTTGTTCACGCATAATTCACGACAAGTTCACGACGAGTTCACGAATGCGTGTCCGTCAGTGTCCACATTGACACGAACTGGCACGACTAGTTCACGCATAGTTTACGCACTTCCCGCATTGGCACGACGAGTTTGCGCAATTCGGACGGTGTCGTGCTGAACTATTCGTGAAAACGACGTGAGCTGTTCGTGAACTATTCGTGACAGCCGTGGCATGGCGCGCACTGCCACGCACTGGCACGCATCCATGGGTGTCGATCGGTATTCTTGGTTGGGGGGGATGATTGACAGAAATGTTCATGTGGATGGGGATCTTTCAACATTACCCCCACTAAAATCACAAGTTAGGACATTTGAGAGTGGTTGATATGCATGGAGTTCTTGGAAATTCCTTCATTGTTGTAGTGTACTGAAAATTCAATTTGTCACAAGTAAGCCTATTCTAAACTAATACGAAAGAAAAGAAATGACAAAAAATTGTCTGGACCATGTACATAGTGATCTGTTTATTGAGCATGATGTATACACACACATATATGTATATATATATATATATTTATATATATATATCACCCTCACCAACAATGCGAGCGCGAAGCGCGAGCTGAAATTTTTAAGTATTCACATGAAAACAGGAAAAATGTACCTGTTTAGGTTTGTTTTTAGTAACTCACGAGGATAGATTAGTATATATCTCACTAGAGAGCGAGCTGAAATTCCTTTATATTCTGACCTGAAAGCTTGACATTCTAAGCATTTTTGGTACCAATGATTAAGATGGGTATCTAGAAGAACAATAGATGCGAGCGCAAAGCGCGAGCTGAAAATTTTGATATTTCGATCTGGGGGGCGTTTCATCAATATTTTCGTCCGACAAGTTGTCAGATCTGACAACTTTCCTGGATTCTTATTGGTTGAGAAGCACTGTTACTATAGTAACTGTCGGATAAAACAGGACTTGTTGGGTAAAACGTCTGACAAGTCCTTTCATGAAACGCTCCCCTGGAAAAAAAAGATAGTTTAATAGACGCTTTTACTAAAGAACAAGATATATTATATCCAACAAAAGATTATTGCAAATCGAAGCGGGAGTTCTTTTGAGGTTTAGAACTAAAAACGGGACATTCTATTCACCTATTTAATGATGAAAAGTATGGGTTGTTGGTACAGAAATCATGCGAGCGCGAAGCGCGAGCTGAAAACTTATATATTCCAATCTGAAAAAGCAGACATTTTGAGCACGATTTTAAATGAAAATCGAGTTGGTATCTCAATCTAACTTGCTGATTTCAGTGTAGCATTACAATCTTATTCTATTTTTAGTTGCACATGCGGAATTATTGGGGGGGGGGGGGCAAAGCGATATCTTTTCCCCCTGCCCCCCCCCCCCGATCGACGCCTCTGTGTATACAACTTCTCTTAAATCTAACCCGACTGGCAATATCTTTTTTTCTTAATGCATGATGATAAAATGCAGATTCGAACCAAAAATAATTATTAAGACTAGCACAAATTCCAAACTGTGTGGCTTCTCGTGCGCCATCGGGCTCACCGTCATTCCATAGAGCTATTACTGTAATAGCTATATGGTCATTCCTTAGACGATTTATCTTGCCACCCTTTTACTCTGGTTTATTTTTTCCACCCTTTTGAATTAATTGATTCATTAAAATTAATTTATTCACCACTGGTGGGATGAAACACCCTATCAACAAAAGTTGTTTTTCGTAAGGGTCCTTTTATGTCATGTGTTAAAAAATATCATATACATAAACATTTCATTCCTTTTCATATGAATCTCCACCCTTCTGTTTAATAGTCCTGAAAAGGAATGTATACACAAATTGCGAGAGAAACAAACTGATTGATGGTATACTATAATCACCATGATCAAACTTTATTTTTTCATCATCATCATTATAATTTTTCTACCTTAAATTATTGGGGGGGGGGATGATTATACAGGCCATCCCCCCCACTTGAAATATTGGGGGGGATATATCCCCCCCATCCCCCCGTGATCGACACCCATGCACGCATCCTCCCGCATCGTCCCGACGAGTTTACGACGAGTTCACGAACAGTTTGCGCATAGTTCACGACCCGGTCGCTAAATTTTGTTGACCAAAATTTTGAACATTTCAAAATTCTCGTCCCGACATGGCACGCAGTCACGACGTGTCACGACGTGTTTACGCACACTTCACGCCAGTTCACGACTAGTTTGCGCACTGGCACGACTTGAGTCGTGCCAATGCGTGACACAAAATCGTGCAAGTGTCAGGCTGGCTTAAGAAATGGTTTAAATACATTAAAATCAAATAATTATGGACTATACATTTTCAGATCAAATCCCTTTTCATACCATTCTCTTCTTTCTTTCTTTAATTCCTTCTTTCTTATTTCATCTGTTTTCCTTTCTCTCTTTTTCGTGGCATGAAATTATGTGGATGGTCGCCCCCACTTACAGTGCTGCTCCTTGTCAACCTTGAGGTTGAATACATTTATCTCTATATGTGCAAGGCAACCATCCCCAAATGCATAACAAAATTAAGTATATCTTGAGGATTTGAAGAAAAAAATTAACGTGAATACTATGTTTTGAGAATAATTATGAATAGATAATATGGCAACATTCTAGAAAATGCTAAATTTCAATCAGGTATATTGCATTTCAATTGCAAATGGCGTTGCGTTGTATTGGTTAATAATCTATAATTTAGAGCATGGATCTATTCTGAGAGAGACTGATATCGCAAATAAAAGTACACACATTCTTTCTCTATGAATATGTGTAAAAAGGAAATGTTCATATCTCCCCGATGAATAATCGGATATATGATATTTAATAATTTGAAATACATGCATTCGCAACTAGATACCTCAAGGGAATCTATATGAGATGAGGATAATAGAAAAATGAATGCGTGAACATTCAATTTATCAGAGTACTTAGACTGCCTATTGAGTTGCCATAGTAACCAACTAGACGACGACAATATAGTCTCCACAGGTAAACTTTTTATTTTTACTTCTTCAATCCAGTTCCTGAAAGGCAACCAGTGGTGCCTGCTCTTCGACACTTGAACACAGAGGCAGCGATCCGGGGGGGGGGCACAGTGCCACCCCCACTTTTTGAAGCACTGAAAAGGTACCCTTTTTCGCAAGAAAAAAGTCCCCTCACGAACGTGTACTGTGCCCCATTCACCTGAGGAGGAACCGTTTTGTGTGTTAGCAAATGCCCCCTTGCCTACTTGTAAGTACCCTTTCTCGAATCAGTGCCCCTTTTTACCCCAAAAAAGTGCCCCTCACAAGCGCGGTCTGTGCCCTTTCATACCTAAGAAGGACCCGATTTATGCCGTCAGCAAGTGCCCTTTTTCCTTTTTTTTATAGGTGCCCTTATTCGTATCAGTACCCTTTTTTACCCAAGAAAAGTGCCCCTCACAAATGTGGTCTGTGCCCCTTTCATATTTAAGAATGACCAATTTTACCTGTTAACAAGTGACACTTAAAAATAAGACACAATATTATCATTTTTGGATGGTACTACTTATGAAGGGTGAAAAAAAATTGTAAGAATAATCCTACGTGCTTCAGGTTTCATGAAAAAAAAAGAGGAAAGGAAAGAAATCGAAAGAGAGAAGGGTGAAGTATGATATCATTTTCTGAATATTATGTCAAAATCTATCACAAAATTTGATTTCCGTTTATAATTTGTCAAAACCTTTAGCTCAATCGCTTCGCTCGCTCACAGCTTCTTATAATTTTACGTGATACGACCTACCTAACCCCTTTAAAATGTTTGACTCATTTCACTACTGTAGATTAATTAATTTTTCTCTTTGTTTAAGATATATAGTGCCCTTTTCGAAAGAAAACGTGCCCTTTTTCCCTGTGTCCCCCTTCCACTTTCAAATTCGCTCCGCCGCCCATGCTTGACCATGCAGTTGCGAAACGTTTCCTTAACATTGTCTTGAAAGGAAATCTTAAATCAAATCAAATTAAATAAAATGTTTACATGTATGTAAAGTACATGGCAAGGTGATATCACCAAACACGAATAAACGCCATGCATGTAAATGATACAAACAGCTCGAAACAATGCTTTATTGATTCACAATTACGTGATTCGGTAAATCGAAGGTAAAACGTGTTATGGTAATTCATAAGACCAACATCGCATGATGGTAATGATATTGGGTTCCATTTCTCACGGGTGATAACATCATTCTATATGTCGTTCATGTCTATGTCTACATTTAGTTGCACATAGAACTTTTTTCTACAGAAATGTTAATTGATCATTGTAATAGATTTGTGTACATGTTTTTCATTCCGGAAGGCGTCGATCGGCTGTGGGCCAAACCCAACCAAAGCTCACATGCTGATACCCATTTTCAATTCTGACAAACATTCTTGATCTAAACACATTGTAGAGAGAGGGATGGGGTGGGTCAAGATGTCGCTAGCTCCCAGATCCATGCGCGTTCGACTAGAAAAAGAAGGCCCTTGGTTCGAACCACAGTCTCGACAACTGGATAAAAAAACTGAAAATTGCTGAAGACTTGTCATCTTTTTTTTACTCAAGAATGTGTTTTAAAGGTATAGCGTTGTAAATCAGAATTCTAACTGTACAGAAATAATTTTTTATAGTCACTATACATATCTATACTTACCCTGTGAGCGTAGGCCAGATGCCAGGTCACATTGATGACGTCACCAGGGGCAAAGGTCGTCACTGGACCATCTTCACCTATCAATGAACAAATAAATAAACATACAAAACTGAATAAACAAGTTCCATTACATATTTACAGGCCTACATGGAACCTATGACAAAATCTATCCTGTAGCAATTTAAAATCCAGGAAACAAAAAGTAGGGCCTACATACTTAAATAAAATAAGATGTCTCCTTGCCACTGAAAATCTTGGGATGGGTAGGGTGCGAAGTTCAGCTCAATCTGATACCCACATAATGAAAAACTTATAGACTTTCTGCAAGTTTACCAATATAGTCATGATAGTCCCTATACGGGGGCAATTGGGTTCAGCACTGAGCCAGTTAATATCAAGATCTCCAGTGAATGGCAAAGTCACCATAAGAGTAAGGCCCATATGAAATGGGCCCCGAAATCGTCATTGTAGAAGCCATGATCATTAATAATTCGATACAAGATGAGAGGGGGGGGGGGGTACAAAAATGGTTTCATTATCAACCTGATCTTTTGCAGTGAGTATTCATTAGCCAAATTACAACACTGACCTGCTCTATTATAGAAATTAAATGCATTTTTGTATTTTTTTCTTACTTAAAGGAATATTACAATATTGAGTTAAACGCACAGGATTCCCCCCCCAAAAAAAAATTGTGTGAATAAGTTACCAAAATATACTATTTTGAGAACACACGACAACGAATCTTTGTTTTACATGGATCTTAAGCCATGGTTTTGAAATGTATACAAAATGTATTACAGGCATCAATTTTATTTTCGGGCAGAAACGAAACGATCGTCTCGTCTCATAACGCAATTTTTTTAATCATCTTCAACACTCTGGTAAGCCGCAATTAAAAGCTAGGTTGCCATAGCAACCGGAAAATATCGAACGCTCGTTGAAGGAAAATTAAAATCCTTGACATATCATAACAAGATGGACTATGAAACAAAGCTGATAGATATATAGGGTGGATATATATTTTTGGTACTCGCCATCACTTTCTTTTAATTCCAGATTCATTGGTCTAACTGGGATTTAACCTGTTATAGGCAATTTTAATCTTTCAAACAAACCGACATTGACTGTGTTTTTTTGTTGTTTATTTATTTATCTATTTGATTATTTATTTAGTTACATATTTATTAATTTGTTTATTTCATTATCATTATTTTTTGGGGTGGGCTTGGGTTTGTTAAAATGAAGATTTTGCAATGCGAACTCCCAACAACCAGTCAACATTCAATCGCTTCGTTGTACATACTTAAAAGCCACGAGAATATTTGAATATCGTACCTTTATATCAGTGTATAAAAAACAACATAGACTTACGTATGCTAAATTATTATTTTGCTATTATTTTAAGAAATCGTGTAAATTATTGGGTACGTAAAAATAATTGGTTTCTTCTGAGGACTTAGCGTTAAATCATATGTCAAATTTAGTATATTTTATGCACGATGAAAATGGAATTATGTTATAATATTAATCAGTTGAATGTATCTGTTGAATATTTTTACCTACAACAATTAAAGAAAATTGCTTCGAGATTACGTTCTTGAAAGATATTTACCTAAAAGGGAGAAATTTGTATTGAATGCGAAGAGTAATGAGGCAAGGAAATTAATTTGTAGATTAATAACTGTCGCCGGAAATTAGCCGGACTAATAGAATAAATAACACCCTCTTTCGATGATTGAAAAACAAGTCATGTATATTCATTATTTCGTGAATATTTCGGCATTTTTTTGTATATCGAAAAGAGCACATTGGTATATTGGAACGGCGGGAATCAATTAGTGTTGTAGAAGGGACAAATTTCGCTGTCCACTCTATATACTGTACTCATCACAATGGATGCAGACATTATGTAACCATTAGCACTTTCAGTTATTGGTTTATGCATGGATCTACTATTCAGAGTAATAGGTCCATGGTTATGAATGGCTTTTAGGCTAAAGACCATTTCTTTTTCGAGATATTTAAAGAAACAAAAATTATTATATAACAGCATTAATATTATGCTAGCTTAGTGTTCTTAATATTAATAGTAGTAGTAGTAGTAGTATAAGTAGTAATAGTAGTAGTAGTAGAAGTAGTAGTAGTAGTAGTAGTAGTAGTAGTAGTAGTAGTAGTAGTAGTAGTAGTAGTAGTAGTAGTAGTAGTAGTAGTAGTAGTAGAAGTAGTAGTAGAAGTAGCAGTAGAAGTAGTAGTAGAAGTAGAAGTAGTAGTAGTAGTAGCAGTAGTAATGATAGTAGTAGTAGTAAAAGTAGTAGTAGTAGTAGTAATGATAGTAGTAGTAGTAGTAAAAGTAGTAGTAGTACTAGTAGAAGTTGTGGTAGTAGTAGTAGTAGTAATGATAGTAGTAGTAGTAGTAGTAGTAGTAATGATAGTAGTAGTAGTAGTAGTAGTAGTAGTAGTAGTAGTAGTAGTAGTAAAATTAGTAGTAGTAGTAGTACTAGTAGAAGTTGTGGTAGTAGTAGTAGTAGTAGCAGTAGCAGCAGCAGCAGCAGTAGTAGTAGTAGTAGTAATGATAGTAGTATTAGTAATAATAGTAATGAAAAAATGATAATAATAATGATGATGATGATGATAATAAAAATACTAATACTAATAACATTAATAACGAAAAAATCAAGCCATCTCCCGCTGTGGCGTGTATACAAGCGGTTTATCGCAAGCCTTGCCATTTGGTAATGAGAGTGGGGCATATCAATCAGAAACTAGAACTAGCTCTTGTTTCAGCTCACGTACAATAATGGCTCATTGTTCTTTCCATATACGACAAAGCCTCACTATCAACTTGTCTCACTGTTCTGATCATGCTAATGATTCCCGCATATTAATAAAAGGATTCGTTGTGCTAAATACTCGAGCACACAACACAAAGGATGCACTCAATACCTATTTACGTCATACCGAATTCAAACATCCCAGCCGAATCAGACAAAACACAAATAGACCAACTATCCACCGTCCAGGGCCCGGATCCAGGCCATTGGTCTAATACACCCGTTTTGTCTATTTTACATTTATTATTATTATTATTATCATTTTTGTTATCATTATTATTGTCATCATCATCATCATTATAATTACTATCATTATTATTATTATTATTGTTATTATTATCATCATTATTATTATTACTATTATCATTATTATTATTATTATTGCTATTATTATTGTTATTGTTATTATTATCATCATTATTAGTAGTATTACTATTGTTATTATCATTATTATTATTATTATTTATTATTAAGCAGTCTACATTTTGGTCTACACAATATTCATCATCCAGTAAAGGGAGAGACAGCACTATGCGTTACACAGTCACACCAAACAAATCAACACCAGACCGAAGAATGACATATCAGAGTCGGTTTGGAGTCCGTTCCTTTGGTACGACTAGCATTATACACTAATTCCCGCAATCAATGTCCCTATCGATCTCATGTCTGGAGATCGTATACATGTAGTGTAGAACTCCACCCAGGCTTTGTATCGATTTATACACACGGATAGGCGTGGCTCGAGTATACGATCAGGAACCGACCTTTATTGATGTGAAAAGCAATGGACGTGAAATTAAAATTGAGATATTTCCTTGTTTATTGGTTTGTTCTGCATATCTTATTTTATTTTCTAATTTCAACCCCCTTCTGTATATGCCTATACAGAGTGTGATCCTTATATTGTGTAAAGAAAGTGTCCTGGTGGGTGTTTCATAAAGCTGTTCGTAAGTTAAGAGCGACTTTAAGAATGACTGGTGATCCCTTCTTACGCGCTAAAATAATCACCAACGAACATTTAATAGTGAATATCATTTACCACCAGAAAGGATCACCAGTCGTTCTTTAAGTCACTCTTAACTTACGAAAAGCTTTATGAAACGACCCCCTGATATCTAATTGTCTTGATGATTTACCGACTAGGCTTATTATTTCATCATATTTATCGTGATTATAGAGATGGGCGGTTGAAAGACATCTGGGTATTTTTCTGTCTCTCCTGTATTTTTTCCGAGACCACGGTATGAATATGAGTTTAGTGGCAAATGCCTATGGAGTATTTATAAAGTATTTACGGAGCTAGTACTTATACCATGCCAAGTCATACAAAGTCTTTCACAAAATCGCTTGACTTCTGGCTATACTGTATGTACAACAGATTAATTCCAACGAGATGAAAGATACGATGGTAAACTTAATAACGTTGAGAAACTTCCGACACCCCAATCTTCGCCTCCATTCAGTGCAACCTTTACAAAACTATACGATTTGATGGCATGCATCCTTGTGCTCTGTCCATGCTGTCAGTCTATTGTAGGCATCTATCATTCTTCTTACACAATTACCATGGTAACTATCTGGATTGTATACCGCAGTAGTCATGGTAATGATGCGATGCAGTGGTGTTCCTTAAAAAACGATACAGAAACTCGGCAGTCTGTCTGGCAATGTCTGGTGCGAAAATGTAAAACAACAATCTATACACGGTGTGGAGCGTTTAGATGAGTAGACGATAAGGCGATGGTGATAAAGAAGATGTACTGAAATAAATGTAAATTTGGATACTATAAATTGACGTGAATATGATGATTATAGGACAAGATAGATTAAGTTTCGATTCGAAGTGTGACTATTATCTAAAGAAGCTTCAGGTGCAGCCATGGGTCTAGAATTTACCAGGAAGGGGGTGGCATTTTTCTTGAATAAATAATGACAATAAAAAACAAACATTGTCAAGCAAAACGACAAAAAGAGTTAGAAGAAGAAAGAGGAGCAGAAGAAGAATTGGAGAAGAAGAAGAGGAAGGAGGAAAAGAAGGAGGAGAAGAAGAAGAAGTAGAAGAAGGAGAATAAGAAATAGAAGAAGGGTGAGGAGGAGGGGGAGGAGGGAGAAGACCATTTAGTTCAAGCGGAAGATGATTACATAAAAGATTGTTTCAGTATTATTCATTTCTTTTTTTTTCTTACCAGAAGTCGTATAAACTGATAAACTGGCCAAGCGTGATTCACAATCGAGGCATATCACAGGCAATACCAGTCTACCAGTTCCGCGAAATAAATCGATCTTTTTCAGTATTTAAACGTATATTCATGCAAAGTGCTATTGATAAAGATAAATGTACGTAGAGCAAAGGCGGAATTGCTTGAATTGATTTTTAAGGTTTGTATGGTGGTACTGGTACGAATAACGTGTGGGATATGCTAAAGTATTTGGTTCAGCATGTTGTTCCTGATAGTATAGGTTTACGCTAAATGTATAGACCAAAACAGTTTGTTTTAAAGAGTGAAAATCAATAGCTCGAAGAGAAAGCGACTGTATTCGATTCAATTAAATTCTTTATTTCACTTTCGTTCTAATACAAAGTAATATAAATCAGATACAAATTTTAAGGATACAAATTTAAGGACTGTATATGAGAAAGAGTGGATCCTGGAACTGACTTAGGGATGTATGTGCGGGTGTGTGTCACCAATGAGAGAGAGAGAGGGGGGGGGGGAGAAAGACAGATACATTTATATTCAGAAATGCAGGAATTCAGTAGTAAGTTTCATAGGTTTTGAAGCGTTCATTTGCAAAATCAGACATAGAATTGGTAATTGCTAAACAAAAGCTCAAAGAAAACACGCACTATAGAAAATGGTCCCCTACTGAGAATTTATTTTAATCATCCATAATTATATTTTGATAATGAGACAATCCAAACCACCAGGGACTCATTTTTCTAGCTTTTACATCAGGTCTGCTTGTTTGTTGTTTTTGTTTTATTTTTGGTAATTGTTACAGTAATTCCTATTTGATTATTGTTCTTTTAATGTTATACAATTATATAATTCCTGTATGATTGTTGTTTTTGTAATGTTACAAAAAAAATCTTGAAAATCAATAAAATTTGGAAAATATAAAAAAAGAAGGGAGGGGAATGTTCGTTTGTGAGATTGGGCGAGGTTTTTAAAATAGTATTGTAATGAAGTAGGCTTAACAGGTGATGTGTGATGCCCTGAATCATGTAAGAGATGAGAAGACTCGACATTCCCGAGCATCTCGGTATCCGCTATCTTTACATGTATCTTATAATGGTATAGGTAAGCATAAGGTATATTCCTGAAGAATTACGAGTATATTAGTATAAAGTATATAATAGTTATGATCTATATATTCATGAAAAAATCAAGGTACCTGCTAGAATGGATGAGTAAAGAGAATATACCTGTATCCAATAAACGACACGCGGTGTAGTGATCATTCTTGGAGAATTTTCTACATTAAACTCGTACCTTGTATCTTATGCCTTAAAATTACATGGTAAGTATAAGTTATTTCCGAACAAGTAAAGGTGCATGTGCAACGGTTTAAAAGAAAAACCAATGTATCTGGTCTTACTCAGATATACTATTACTGACTTCTGTATTTCTTCTAGCTTCTACTCAGCCTATTCAAGTATAGTATATCGTTCTTCCTAGTGAGTTACTTGACTTTACCTATTCATGGTCTATTCATGTAGGGGAAGGCGGGGTAAGTTGAGCATAGGGGCAAGTTGAGCCACCACCCCCAGGCCGATAATGAATGAGTCACACATTGTGGTGTTGTCATGTATTGATGACCCATAGCATAACCCCTAACCCCACCACATTGTTTCCAACTTTGAAACAAAAAGTAGTTTTTTAGAGGGAAAAATATGAAATTCAGCCAAAAAAGTAAAAAAGAGTGTGAAATAGATAAGTGCTTTATAAACACACACGTCTTTAAATATAATAAAGACATGATAACAACATTATTAGTCCAGGTATGGATCTTCATTCTTGTCATAGTCTTTTATATGATGGATGCATAATAAATGTGTGGATACAAAATTATCGCACTAAGTTCGGACTGGGGTAAGTTGAGCCAAACAGCATGGGGCAAGTTGAGCCATGGTAATTCCTATGGTAATGTATCTTAAAAAACAAACAAACCATAAAAATTGATTGAAATGCTGGCTGAAAGGAGCAAATTTACATGACTGCTCTTTTCCTTTTAAAGGATGCTAGTATTTATAGAGAATTAGCAAGTGAAAAGACTTTGAACAAAAAATTGACATGCTGGTTCTCCCCTCATATACATTTTGTACATAGTTTTTGTGGCTCAACTTACCCCAGAAGGTGGCTCAAACTTACTCCATATATGGGGCAAGTTGAGCCATTTGACATCGTTTTTTTCAAAGGTCACGATGACTTTCAGTGTGGGGATAGAAAGTTATATATAGGTGGAAAATATTTCAGAAGAATTAGATTTCAAGGCAAGGTACTTATTTCGACAAGATTATTAATCATATCAATTCTAACATGCAAAAAGCAAAAACTGTCACAACTTACCCCGCCTTCCCCTAATCATTTAGATAAACTTTGCTCATATTTCACCTAGAGAATTACTTAAGTCCTAGTGTATTCTTTTAGCCTATCTTCGCACCATTATAGTTATCTTCATACTTAAAAATGCTAATTGCACTTAGTGATTTACTTGACTCCTAGTGTATTCTTTCTGTTTATCTTCACACCTATATATACTTATTTTAATACTTAAATATATTAATTGCACTTAATGATTTACTTAACTCCTATATTTTTTGAATTCTCTCTGTTTATCGTCAACTCAAATATACTTAAATTGGACTTAATCATTTTCTTGACTCCTAGTGTATTCTTTTAGTATATCTTCACACATATTAATTGCACTTGATGATTTACTTAACTCCTATCGTATTCTCTCTGTTTATCGTCAGTCAAATATACGTATACCGCATTTAGTGGCGCAGTTGACTTCTTATAATTTTATTTTACTTTTTTAAAAATTTCATTTTCATAGTGTATTCACGTGGTTGATAGTTATATTTTATCATCTTTACACTTACATAATACTTATCTCCATAGTTAGATATACTAATTGCACTTGGGTTTACGTGACGACTAGTGTATTCTTAAAGTCTTTCTTCATACTCAAATACCGCATTCAGTGGCACAGTTGACTTCTTCTAATCATAGTGGATTTACGTGGTTGATAGCTATACTTTTAATAGCTTATGCTTATATTGCACGAAGTGACTTCATTGACTTCTGTTCAGATTGAATTCATGTTGTTTATCGTTATACTTAAATATATTGCACTTATTTGACTTCTACTCATAATGCATTAATGCAGTATGCCGTCATACTTAAATTGGCTTATACCGCACTTAAGGATTTACTGGACTCCTTTTACTCATAATGTATTCGTGTAGTTTATCGTTATACTTACGATGATATGCTTATACTGCACTTAATGACTGACTTGACTTCATCTACTCGTTTATTTGACTAATCGTTATACTTAATTATGCTTAACGCACTTAGTGACTCTTTATATTCACTATGAATTCCTTTATTAGCTGTTAATCGTTATACTTAAATATCCTTACATTACACTTAATCTACTGCTTCTGAAAGCGAATTCATAATTACGCTTATTGCTCTTGACCCTTTCGTGTTGTTGTTTGTTGTTTGATTTTAGGCGCCCATTCGAAGTGAGACGCCAGTGAGAATAATGGGAATGTACTTAAGTTGTACTTACTTGACTCCATGCCGCATGGTCCGGTGGTACGGACATTATCCAGAAAGTCCAGAGCATAGGTCCTCGCAGGAGGGAAAGTTAACCTAACGTGGGCTGCACAGATGCCGAAGAGGCACGCTCCTAAAACCAACCTTAGCCCGAACATGATTGTGGCGGTGCCGGCCGGCGCCAAACAGTATCCTGATATACGATGAAACTCCGGGAGCAGATACGGGGATGCTGGTATAGGATGCGGTCCTGCAATGCGACGAAGGCGGTGCTGCAAACGGCCGCTTATGTTCGATTGAGGTGTGATTGAACGAGCAACGGGTTAAGGAAACCGATATCAGCTTAAAGAAAGTTTTAAATTCAGAATGTCTAAAGAAAGGGGCTCTTTATTATCTAAAGGAGTAAATAAACAGTGGCATTTGCTTAATCTCTGTTAAAATGCATGCGACTCGTTCACTGACGGCGCGCAACAATGAGGGGAGGGATTGAAAGCATATTGATCGCCGCCACTCAACTCTCTCCTTCTCTCTCTCTCTCTCCCTCTCTCTCCGTTGGTAAAACGGGAAGGTGGGAGGGAATAAGAGACTACGCATGCACCAACGTATACACCAAGGACAACAAGAGATAGAGTATTACGCAAACATTTTTGTTTTGTTTGTGGCCTGTTTTCTGTCCCGTAATGTTTATCATGAGAGAGAGAAAAGAAAGCATGAACGACTCAACCATTCAGTCGCAGGGAGTAACTGGTACGTACTTTGGTACGATAAAAAACAATTCGTGACAGGGCAATTTCGGTTCCCGGTCAATTTTTCACGTGGTACGAGTCTATATCAATAATGAAAATAAAGATATTGCATGGTTTCAACTCTCTAAGAATGCTTATAAAACTTCAAAACACTAGTAAAAAAAAATTAGGATATGATCGCCGTGACGAGGCAGTAAATTGAAGTCAAACCTTGTCGGACTGAGAAGGAACGGGGTGTCACGAAAGGGAGTTCAAGTTGGTTATACGCGATGACACTGCCATGGGGGGGGGGGGATGAACCACACCCACAGGGGCCGCGGAAGCGGGGCTGGGGGGGGCTTCAGCCCCCACTTTTTTTTTCCAAAACTGTGTACAAAAACTTAAAAATGACCATAATTTTTCTGAATGTGATTTTTTTGCATGGTCAGCCCTCCACTTTTGGCTCATCCTCTCACTTTGAAAACCGTTCCGCGGCCCCTGCCCCACATTTTCACGACCAAGAAAAGGGAGAAAGGAGATGGGAAGAAATGTCAGTCATATCAATTAAAAAAAATGTGTTAATTTGTTTCAGTTAATATCCCAAAATGTGGAAATATTTGTTCGCTCGCTTCGCTTTCTCACACCCCTTATATAAGAGTTTTTGCCCCATAGGTAATGTCTGACCCCCCTCAAAATTTCATTACATCACTAATGCAGATGTAATGTGTCATTTTCATGTAAATCTTGTTCACAGGGACAATATTTATTCCAATGAAACATAATCAACAAGCAGCCAAAAGTATAGGACCCAGTCAAGTTTTTAAGGTGAACTGAAGAAAAAAAGAACGTTTTTATTTTGTAGAAAGAAACCAGTCTAAAAAAAGGATCTGAGCACAGTTTGACATTCATTTTCATGATCTGAGACCCTTAATGGTTAACATGAATAACAAACTTTTCTTTCCTATATGTTTTCCTGTATGTTTCATAATACATTGCGTTTCAAAAAAAAAAAAAAGATAACAGCCGATTGTCATTGTGTAATAATTTATCAATCAGAACAATTATAAATGATACTATGAAAGCATTGAAAATAATTATTTTCTTTTCACTTTAATATGACATTGATGCATATATTGGTGGCTGATAATGAAGAAAAGTTCGATAAAAAATGTTCAGTTCAGTTTATTCAATGCAATTATCATGAATACTAAAAAAAACATAAAAATCTCAAAATAGATATCAAAACGTGGTACGATTAAAACAATCTTACAGTTTGCAAATAATGAAAGAGTTAGTGAGACTACAGAAACAGTATGAAGATTAGTCTCCGAAACATATATTTGGTATGAATGATACATGTTTATTTGGGAACAATATATTCTTATATGGAAGCTTAAAAGTGCCAACCATATGTTCATATAATCATCTCGTCATATCTACATCTCTTAGGAAAAGGATGAAATGACGAGATCTCGGATCTCGTCACGTCTACATCCCGTGAGAGAGATTAGATGATCAAACGAATAGATCTGAGATCCCATCATGTCTACATTCCCGGTGGGAGAGATGATCAGATGGCATGATCTCGAATCTCGTCATGTCTACATCCCGTGGGAGAGATGATCAGATGACAAGATCTTGGATCTCGTCATGTCTACATCCCGTGGGAGAGATGATGAGATGACAAGATCTTGGATCTCGTCATGTCTACATCCCGTGGGAGAGATGATCAGATGACAAGATCTTGGATCTTATCATGTCTACATCCCGTGTGAGAGATGATCAGATGACAAGATCTTGGATCTCGTCATGTCTACATCCCGTGGGAGAAATGATGAGATGCCAAGATCTTGGATCTCGTCATGTCTACATCCCGTGGGAGAGATGATCAGATGACAAGATCTTGGATCTCGTCATGTCTATATCCCCGGTCATGCCGGTGGGAGAGATGAAGAGATGACACGATCTTGGATCTCGTCATGTCTATATCCCCGGTCATGCCGGTGGGAGAGATGAAGAGATGACAAGATCTTGGATCTCGTCATGTCTACATCCCGTGGGAGAGATGATGAGATTACAAGATCTTGGATCTTATCATGTTTACATCCCGTGTGAGAGATGATCAGATGACAAGATCTTGTATCTCGTCATGCCTACATCCCCGGTGCGAGAGATGATGAGATTACAAGATCTTGGATCTTATCATGTCTACATCCCGTGTGAGAGATGATCAGATGACAAGATCTTGGATCTCGTCATGCCTACATCCCGGTGCGAGAGATGATCAGATGGGTAGATCTCGGATCTAGTCATGTCTAAAATACTTTCGTGACAACAGGTACGCAAACAGGAATGTCTTTTTTGAAAAAAATCTGTTGCCGAGATTTTAGTGGGTAGCTGAACTCGCCTTTGTTAAACAACGTGTATGTGTTTTGGTTTAATTTGTACACTTCATTAAATGTTTGCTATGGGAATCACGTTGAATTGATTGTAAGGCGTTCAGGAAGCTCAAAAATACGCAGCATGCTCGCATTGATAAGTCCCTGTAATTATGCTGTTGTTGTGATTTACTTTTCTAAAAATTTTACTCCGCTCATAGATCCAACTGTGTCATCACGACATGAAGCCATAGTTTCCATCTCCAAGTCACCACCTATTTTCGTCTCAAAGTCATTATTAAACATTTCTAATACTACGTAAGGACCTTGTTAGTATTTATACGAGCTTAATTGCGAGGACCGCACACTGTTCTATTGATTTCTGAACCAAAATACAAAAGATGAGAAAAAAGGAACCTTCAATGACCGCATAAAATGTGAAGTAACCCAACTTTGTCAAAGAAAAAAAGTTTTATGAGGCTTTAGAAGGCGTGAGAAAAAACCTGAATTTTCTTTGGGCAGTTCGATGTCGAATTATTTGAACCCGGAACAAGAGAAGATTAATTGAAAAGAAAGAAAAAAACAGGAAAGACAAGTAAAATATAAAAGGCGGAACATGAATTTGCTTAAAATGCACTTTACAAGGACAATGGATATTTTGACTAAGATAAAATCATTTTCGAGTTTACTTTCCTCAAAGTTTAGTGACACCGAGGGAGGCGTTGCAAGATGGTGGCAGAGTGGTGGGCTACCCCTATAATTTTCAATTGTTAAAAAGAGGAGGAAATGAAAAAATATAATAAGGATAAAAAAGGAAGTAGGAAATCTTTCGAAGATAAAGGTTTCGTCGAGCTCTATATTATGCATAATCATGTTTTTCAACTCATAAAAAGATATGTATCTTTCGCTCGTCTTGTATCCATATAGCACCACCCCTGATTAAATTGATGACATTATTAGGATGACTATAGAAAATATTATGATGGAGAAGGGGAGGGGTATAGGATCTACGAATGCTTACTCCCTATAACCTAAGGACTGAGTTAGCATGGGTAGCATGGGTATCAATCAGAGCCAAGATAGCTTTTCATGAAACTTATTAATGGGACAGTTGCCCTGCTTTTCAGCCAATCAAAATCAAGAAAAGTTGTCAGATCTCACAACTTTTTGGGGCGGAAAATGTTGATTAAACGCTCCACTACACGGGGGGGGGAGGGGTATACGGGGTATATAATCGTGTATAACTACCATCTTTCAGTTAAAGCCCTTTAACGATTTTTTTTTTCGATGGTTATAAAGTAATGATTTACAGTTAATATCAATATGCGAGCGAGCAAATTTTCTGAAGTTGGAAAACAAAATGAAAAAAAAAAACTTGTTCAAGTGGTGTGTAACTATCACATCACGGGCAATGTATATGTCTAATTGTATCCTACCATCTTTCAGTTTAAGGCCCATCATGAATTTGTTCGATGGCTATATTGTAATGGATTTGCTAGGATATGAAGAAACAAATTACAGTAAATACCAATATGCGAGCGAGCAAATTTTCAAAAGTTGGAAGACAGAATTTCGTGTTCCATGCAAGGGGTGTGTAATTATGGGGGAAATGCAGCGATTGAGCGTTGAAAAGTTGCTTCATTCGTTTAAGATTATATAAAGAGGATGATAAAGGTAAATTATCAAGAAATTAAACTACAGAAGAAAAGGGGAAAAATACAGAGAGCAAATAAAGATGAGAATGATATAGGGAATCATTATTATCGGGATTAGGGGTGCTTATGAAATGATTTGGGTCATCCGTCATCACAGGCCATAATACGAACTTCCAAAAAAGTCGAAATAGCACAATGATGGAAATTAAAAGAAAAATATTCCAGAAATGACAGATTTTGAATAATATTTCAGATTATATTGGGAGGTGATGCAACATTAAAAATTTGGATCAAAATTCATATTTGAAATATTTATTAGATTGTTATGGAATCAATGTGATTTAAAGTCTCCTATAAACAGATGGAAATGTAAAGTGTGTTGGAAACAGTGGCGTACCGTGGGTCACGGCTTGGGGGGGGGGCACCAGCAAAATTTTTGAGTCACTGAGAGACATCTTACGAACAGCGCCAATAAACGGATATGTATGTCACTGATCAAATAATGCGAGCGCAAAGCGCGAGCTGAAAATTGTTGATATTCAGACCTAGAAAGGGACATTATAAGCAATTTGTTGTAATCATGATACGTAGCTGTCTCGCTAAACAAACAATGCGAGCGCAAAGCGCGAGCTACAATTTTTGTATATATTGACCCCAAACAGGGATATTTTAAGGACTATATATTAGGAATTCATTAAGAGTATACAAATTTCACCAAGGTCATCTAATGTGAGTGCCAAGCGCTTGCTGATTTTGTTAGAATTATATCTAGACACGTGAATAACTTGTAGTCATAATTATTAACATACGCAACTTACTAATCAAATGTTGCGAGCGCGAAGCGCGAGCTGAAAATTTAGGAAATTCAGACCTGAAGAGGGGCATTCTAAGGCTTGTTTGTAGGAATTCACTAAGACCATACGTATTTCACTAACCAAATGATGCGAGCGCGAAACGCGAGCTGAAAATTTTTTATATTCAGATCAGAAAAAGGGACATTTTAAGGACTTATTTTGGAATTCATGAAGAGCAGACGTACATCACTAATCCACTAATGCGAACGTAAGCACTGACAGGAAAAGTTTTATATTAAAACCTTAAAATGGGACAATCACTTTAAGAAGTCATGACAAAGAAGCATATGTCACTACATAAAACAGTAATAACTCGAAGTGCGAGGAAATATACTTGGCGTATAATGACTTGAAACCTGGAGGTTTTAGTACAACAGGATTATATATCTCGTTAAACAGACAATGCGAACACCAGGAACAATGAAGACATGAGCCCTAATCAAATTATATTTCATAAAGTTTCTTATGTAATATAACATAATTATAACTATAATGAACAATAATTTCTTCTTTCCCACTTTTCTTCCTTTCTCCCTCTTTTTCTCCTTGTCACCGGTTTTTTGTTGCCCCCCCCGTAGTTACGCCACTGGTTGGAAATATGCTGTCCTAAGTTGCCTCTGTGTTTCATCAACAGCATTGATTTGGTCAATGTATTCAGTAACTCATCGCACTTTTTAACTTGAAGTAAAGAGTATATCTATATTTTTGGTACAAATTATCCCCCGCTTCCAAAAAGATGACCCCCAAATTCACGCCAGTGTATTCAAATGATGCTTTGATTGGTTTATGATCAAAAGTCATACATGGACTTATGAAAACCATACTCTTATGATGCAGGTATATAACATTTTCATTCTGCTAAATGTAAGGATTTGTCATGGCCAAAATCTCATAAGATAAAATTGAGTGCGGGAGTGGAGCGATCGCGCGAGAAATTGTGCATTTTTAGAAATAATGCAAAATTTGGCAAATTTAAGCACTTTGACCGCATTTAAAGTTGAATCCACTACTTGATGATTAAAAAATATCGTTATTGAAAAATGGGGGATGATTGTAAATGCCATCCCCCTTTCCAAAAAGTCGGGGGATGTATCTCCCCAACCCCCCCCCCGGATTTACGCCCGTGCCTATTTTTGAAAGCTCACAACTTTATTGTAGTTCCGCCAACGAAAACAAATCCCATGATATACCAAAGATAACTATTTTCATTGTCAATGACGTAATGGAGCCCAAAACGAAGAAGTTGAGTATTTGACAAGTGAGCTTTATCTATGCAAATTAGCAAGCGAGTGAGGCAAACGATCCAGAAACCGATATCATTAATTTCACGGTTCCGTCATTGTTTTGGCATGCAAACAGGATAAGAAACCCCCTAACATGGGTCCGTTTCATAAATAGTTGTGTATAAAATAAATGCAATTCAAGAAATCAAACCCAAATACAACAACAACAACTACTACTACTACTACTACTACTACTACTACTACTACTACTACTACTACTACTACTACTACTACTACTACTACTACTACTACTACTACTACTACTACTACTACTACTACTACTACTACTACTACTACTACTACTACTACTACTACTACTACTACTACTACTACTACTACTACTACTACTACTACTACTACTACTACTACTACTACTACTACTTCTACTACTACTAATACTATAACTACCTCTACTACTACTACTACTTATTATTATTATTATTACTACTACTATTATTATTCTACATCTAACCACACAATTAATTTCCAAACATTTACAAACACTTAATTTCGGTGATTCTGAACATTTTTTTCCATTTGAATGGCCACAATTTTTTTTTAAAATTACAACAGCGGAAACAAATTCAACATAATTGTCTGATTTCTTGGTTATGTTTGCACTTTAGATTGATTTTTTGTGTTTCCCATTATCCTTGAAAACTGTCTGTAAATGTTTGCTTTGGTAATGACAAGAAATATGTTTAGTGATAAGAATGTCAATAATGTATCAATTGAAAATTATTCTCTTTTACATTGATTGAACTTTACAGGATCAAGAAGAGGCAAACAAGTTTGAGGAGACCTAGTTTTTTTTTTTTTTTTTTTTTTTTTTGGGGGGGGGGTTCAGTGCTCTATTCCGAAAATTCCCAAGCCAGCTCGAGAAGGCAATTGCAATGATAATTAAGACCACATGAGAAAGCGACTCCCAAGTATGAGACCGACTTTTTAAGAAACAAATTTCCTTGTATGAGACTGGCTTCATGAGAAAGCAACTCTCCAGTGTGAGACTCACTCGCTGAGAAAGTCTCTCTACTACGAGACTGACTCCCTGAGAAAGCGTCTCTTTAGTATGAGACTAACTCCCATGAGAAAGCAACTTTTTAGTATGAGACCAACTTCATGAGAAAGCAACTCTCTAGTGTGAGACTCACTCCCTGAAAAAGCGACTCTTTAGTATAAGACCGAAGTCTTGAGAAAGCAGGTCTTTACAAAGATACTGAATTATTGAAAAAGAAATTCCCTAGTATGAGACTGACTTATTGAGAAAGCAACTCTCTATTATGAGGCTGACTTCTTGAGAAAGCGATTCTTTATTATGAGACTGACTTCTTGAGAAAGCGATTCTTTATTATGAGACTGACTTCTTGAGAAAGCCACTCTTTAGTATAAGACTGACTTCTTGAGAAAGTCACTCTTTAGTATGAGACTGACTTCTTGAGAAAGCAACTCTCTATAGTATGAGACTGACTTCTTGAGAAAGTCACTCTTTAGTATAAGACTGACTTCTTGAGAAAGACACTCTTTAGTATGAGGCTGACTTCTTGAGAAAGCGACTCTTAAGTATGAGGCTGACTCCCTGAGAAAGAATCTCCCTAGTATGAAACTGACTCCATAAGATAGCAACTTTCCAGGATGAGACTAACTCACCTGAGAAAGCGACTCTTTAGTATGAGACCGACTTCTTGAGAAAGCAACTCTTTAGTATGAGGCTGACTTCTTGAGAAAGCGACTCTTTAGTATGAGGCTGACTTCTTGAGAAAGCGACTCTTTAGTGTGAGACCGACTCCTGAGAAAGCATCTCTCTAGTTTGGGACTGACTACCTTAGTAAGCGACTTCCTAGTATGAAACTGATTTCATGGTAAAGCGACTCCAGCTGGTATGAGATTGATTGCTGGAGATGCGACTCCCTAGCATCCGTAAGTAAAAGCTTTCAAGAGGGGACGCGTGATGGGAAAATCATATCGAAAGGGATCAAGTACACCAAACGGGACAAACACTGGATACATGGGATATAGGGTCTTGAAGCGTTGATTTTAAAATTTAAGGTCTATAGACTTAAGTATAATAAGACCAAGAACTGCCCTGTCATGAAAGCATAATCCTTGGACCGCGTCAAGATTCTTGTACTGAGTGGGCTGTGGTTATTCTTTGCCCATCGTCATTCCTGATCAACAGAAAAAAATACAAAGGACACTAACTTTCCTCACCTCGCTACAAGCTAGAAATAACATGCTTTTGTCTGAAACAGAATAGAGATTGTTTAAACTGACAATGCTTTGTTCATTTATAATAATACCTACATAGTTTACAGAGTGCGTCACATGGGCCATGCAGTTCTTTAGCAAGGAGTGGTGGGGGGGGGATGAAAGTCACGATAAAGTCCCATTAACAATAAGTGAATTGCGTCCATTGATGGAACCCCATTATTGCTTTTCTTGTAGATTGAATTTTTTTTCATTAAATCCGTACTCTGGGCTGAAAATAATTATAGCTAAATAAATAAAGTAACATTCAACGCGCAAAATGCTGAAAGTCTCATCAAAATCTAGTAACACATAATGAAGTTATTGAAATTTAAAGTTAAGCAATACGTTGTGAAAACAATTATAGGCACGTCGTCATTAATATTCATTTCGTGGGCCGATGATATCATGTCTCCATAATTCTCCGTGTTATCACATGAAATCATAATTACTTCATATATGTGTGATATGTCTCCCTCATAAAAAATCAGTTGCAGCTATGAAAATCTGAAGTAATATTAAATCACCTGTCAATCTAATCTAATATTTTTACTTCATGGAGGACAAAATATGAATTAACATCATTTCATATAACAAAAATACAAAAGAACAATGGGGATATGACGTCATCAATTTGCCCACTGAATATTCATAAAGACATGCATATACATTGTAACTGTTTCACTTAAATATTAGTATGGCAGATGTTTAAAATGCAGTAACTTTGTTATTCTCTGTCCAAATTTAGTCAAATTTTTAGTGCATTGTTTGTCAGATTTGTCTACATCTGTTGAAACCATATCATTTTCAACACCGGGGGCCCGTTTCATAAAGGACTTGCAACTGTTGTAACTTTTCAATATGGCAACTACCATGGTAACAAGGCTCAGCAGCCAATCAAAATCAAGGTTACCATGGTAGTTGCCATAATGGCGAAGTTACAACAGTTGTAAGTCCTTTATGAAACAGGCGCCTGGAGTACCCCCTTTTATATATGAAAAACTTACTCATTGTGTAACTGATTCACAGATGTGCCATTTCAAAAAAGTTACCCTTAAACTTTTCTACTCATATCTGTTGAAGATCATGAACATGGACAATGATTACATTAATTTGACAGTAATGTGTTTATTTTTATACAATACATGTATACCAAACAGCTTTGGATTTCTAACACAAACACGAGAGCAGGACAACAATTGCAATATTCAAGAAAAATTTGATGAAAATAATATTTTCATATCAACTCTTGACACTTTTTGTTTATTCATTTTTTTTTGGTGGGGGGGCATCACCCCTTAACTTTCACCTTATGTTAGTTGTTATCATCCTTTGGAAATCGTAAAAAATAGTTATACAAATGGGCACCACAACATAAAGCTTATCAAATGATGGTGGGGCTGTTTTCGGTGATTGATTACCTCCACAATAGATGCCATCAATCGTAGAATCAGCTGCACCATCAGTCGCTAATACCTCAGTCACATTTGCTATACGGCGGCCGTACAGCGAGTCGAAAACAGCCATTTAATTATTATTCATATCACCTATATGTAGCTACGGTAGAAAAATGTTAAAACGGCTGTTTTCGACTCGCCATACGTCCGCCGTAGAGCAAATGTGACAGAGGTATAAGCTTTATGTTACCTGCCCAGGTATCATGAGTTAAGTATCTTTCATATTGCAGTTTGTGGTATATGATAAACCAAATTAGTCAACAAGAACGTGTAGCATACTCAATGAACTACAAAAATAAATCAATGAGAAATGCATTTGTATTGTTAAGTGCAGCTACTATATACGGATATATATTTTTGACCAGAAAGTACATAAAATGAAGCATGCTACATCATTTCAGTTAAAACTTCATTGACAAACGTGGCTTGGACAAGATTCTTTGCATTCTTTATGCAGCATTGTAAAAGATACATTACATATTTTGAAGGAAAAATGCACAATAACATCACCAATTTTGCCCCAAAATTCACAAATATGATTTCATGCATCTCACCTAAGTTCTGTATGCTGAATTATCACCCGTATCAGACATCTGAGCTGGTCATTTACAAAACCGTATTGCCCTACATTTTCCGAAAATCGGGAAGGGTAGGTATATTGTTTGTATTTTCCTCGGTCTCAATGCGCGTATTTACTTTGCATTTAGAGACGACACAAAATATACCTTTGTATTTTCCCTGGTCTCACATCCGGGCATTTTAGGATGCGTATAAAGAGATACACTTCATAAGGATCCGCGCACCAACAATATACGTCATAATAAAGACAACGCTGGATCCCAGCGTTTGCAAGTACGTCATAATGGTAAAGTGCAGAGCCTAGACCGATATTAACATGACACAATAGAACTCTATTTTTAAAAGAAATATCCCCATTATCATGATTTTTGCTCTAGATATCTGATTTGGATGATAATAAAAATATTGACTTGCTCTTCTTTCGGGGAACATCAAATATATTGCCCTTAAATGACCCATATTGCCCTCGTCTAAAGACTCGGGCCAATATGATTCATTTGCTGGCAATATATTTGATGTTCCCCTCAAGGCTAGTCAATATTATATAATTACGCAACAGTCTAGTAACACAAAGGCACCAAAGATTTCAAGTTGATTTACAAAATAAATGGATACATTGCTCAGAATTCCACTATAGCCCACTATCATAAGCAAAATAGCCATTTTAGCAGAAAAAAATATTTCAGAATGAGAATTCACAAGTTTTCATTTCTTCTCATTTCCATGATTAAAGCAAAGTGTACATGAATATTTTCATTCTAAACTACATTGCAAAAGCTCGGATGAACACAAATCTTGCATCATATATCATCTCTTTGCAGCTCACATATATATATCTAAATAACTAGGTGTAGAAGAATAGCACTGATATTTCTTTAATATATTTATATTTATGAAGACAGGTTTTCCACTTCTTAGTACCGGTATTCAAATAAGAATAAGTCAGTTGGGTCAACTCGCAATAACCGACTCAAACTCATATTCTGGAATACTGGTATGGGATTGCTAATCCTGTTCATGAAGATGTAAGAACATATATTTCACGAGTTCCTATTTTGCCTTCATATTTTTTGAAGAAGTACATGGCAACATGTTTTTCAAAAAGGCTGATTGCACTCCAATAATACAGTGCGTCATCAGCTCTACTGTGACTCAAGTGTTTGAAGGTTTTTAGGAGTTTTAGGAGCAATGTTGTTTAGTAGATCCGACTCTAATCTTAGGAACAGAGGCCAAAGATATATAATATATATATATATATAGATAGGTAGACAGATAGGTAGATAGATAGATATATGTATACCCATCCCAGTTGAAGTGAATGGGTACCCGACAGGATTAATTCCTCGAATGCACCAAGTAAGTTGCCTTATACAGCAGCTGGATCTAAAGCCATGACAATATATAGTGAGCCATTGAATAGGCAACTAAATAATAGGTTCTTAATGAATGCTATGTATTATCCTTTTTTGTCCCTCTGGTGCCTATTATTACCTGGGTAGAGAGTGGCAAATGTAGATCAATGTCTTGCCATTGGACAACTGTGTTGGGGGAAATGTTTGAAGAGTTTGCCCAAATGGCATCTTCATCAAAGTCTAGATGACAACATTGACAAGACTACAAGAGAGCGTTTCAGCAACGTTTTTGTCCGACAAATTGTCAGATCTGACAACTTTTCTGGATTTTGGTTGGCTGAGAAGCACTGTTACTATGGTAACTATCGGATAAAATGGGACTTGTCGGATAAAACGTCTGACAAGTCCTTTCATGAAATGCTCCCAAGGTTTGAAAATGGCAAGCCTATTATAACCTGGATGGAGAGTGGCAGATGTAGATTAATAATGGGGAAAAAGTTTTCCTTGAGGGACAACAACTTTTTTTCCCAGATTATAGGAATTAAAATTGAAAGAAGAAAAAATCTTCAACTGAACAATGAGTCCCAAGCACAGGGAATAATAATAGTAATGTTTTATTTACCCAGGGTAGCCACTTCAGCAAGCCCTGCATGACTTAATGTGTTACTATAACCCTTCTCCGATCTAAATGATGCACGCCTGGCAAGAAGGCAGAAGGTCCCATTTTTATACATCTTTGGTATGACTCGGCCTGGGATCGAACCCATGACCTCCCATTCATGAGGCGGACGCTCTACCACTGAGCCACCATGCCTGGTGTTTCAAGGATTAATCAGATGATCTACAAGTGAGATCCCAGGATATCTTTGTAATGTCAAATGAAGTTTGTAACCACTTTGAAATAGAAACACTGGCCCGTATTCTGAAGTTGGGTTTAATTTAAACTCTGGTTTTAAGTTGTGGTTTAACTCTGAAAAGCCAGTTGTTACATAAATCAATAACAGTAGAGGTTAAGTGTATCAGCTTCTTTGACTCCCAAAACATTATTAACTGCCTTGGAAAGATAAGTATGACAATTGTCTTCACCATTAACTAATTAGTAAAAAGCACAGTTAACACAAGAAGCATTCAATGTAAAAAAATTTTTTAAACGTTTGGCTTCCCATAATTTTAGCACAGAGTTAGACCATGCAAGTTGAACCCGACTTTAGAATACGGGCTACTGTGACAAATGAATGGTGCTCAGTACACTTTTGTCGACCAATCTCTCAGAAATTATGTGAAGGAGTGACATACACAATAAGGGCACAACTTGCACGAAAGAATTATGAAACACACAAGTTTTGAATTAGATGAGAGCGACCTGGTACCTTGTAAGGGCTTGTGGAAAAAAAATCTGAGTTGTATGGCCCTACTGGCTATCTCTAATTGCAATATAGTTTAAATAATGTCTGCAACAGAAAATGCACTTCAGCATCATGTGTACAGGTCACCAACAAAATTCAGTTACATATATTTAGAAATACTTATTAAAGGTCAAGTACATCCCGACATGCTGATTTTGAATAAACAGCGATGAACCAAATATAGACCTGAAAATTTCATCAAATTGACAATACTGACTTATTCATAGGGAGACTATACATAAGCTATTTTTTTAATAGTTTATCCTTTATATTCTTATCATCATATATCTGTCTCGTATGTGTTATTACCATTGTCTCATTTCTATTGAATTATTGTAATGTACTATTTAATTATTAATGTACCATTCTTTCTTGTTGAATATTATACTGTATTATATACATGAAAATAATCCAAACTAAAACTGAAATTGAAAATAAGATAGGAAAATTACAGCATTTCAAAGTTTACTTAATTTCACCAAACAATTATCTTCAAACATGGTTAATATGCATAAGAGATTGGATGTCACACGCTCAATATTCATTCTGTTACCTGTTGGAAAGATGAACCTGACCTTTAATTTCATTAATTGACTTTGATATCAGAATAAAGAATAATTGCTAACTATTTCTTTGGTGATAGATATCTAGGTAAAATTGCAGATTTGGAAGCCTAAACATGCCTGGTTTATTACCAAGAAGACAATTATACAACAAACATGTAGATATTGAAATCAAAGAATGCATCCAATCATCACTGCCATCTTACATGAAATTTGCGACAATTTTGAACATTCAGGTATGCACAGGTACCACTCCAGCATTGTACTACTGACCCCTCCCCGCTCCCCATGAAAAGAATATGACTGATATTTTAAATGAAATGAATAATTATTTAGAGGATGATTCAGTATCTTGTGTTTATCACCCCTGCTTTAATAAAATGTTGGAGACTGGCTGATTAAGCAATTATATAGGTTTTCCATTGACACAAGTCTTGAAAATATGGGGGATCAGTTTCTGCCAGGTATAAAGACCATTTGTTTCATAATTAACATGTTAAAAGAAACATAAAATTTTTCACAGAAACCAATGACAATTTCCTCAATATCTCAAAAACACAAAAATGTCAGTTATGCCCTTTTGCCAGTGGAGGGAGGGGGGGGGGGGGGGATCATTGTGGCAATGCTCCTGGGATTGGAAGTACAGGGATGTCGCATCATTTCTCAATCTTCAGAACCTCAAAATCATCTTCAAAGTCCTCTTCCTCACCAAACTCAGCACCATGATCCGCCTCCGGGTTGTGGGTTTGTTCACCAAGAAGGCCGAAGCTGCTAGTGGTGATGAAGTCGTAGGAGGCACTGTTGGTATTCTCAGGTGACTGACTGATCACCGAGATGTCATCAGGACTACCTATGGAGGACGGTGTGGTGAATCCCGTGGGAAGGTTGGATGACTCTGTGGTTTCCTCATCAGGAGCGGAAGCCAGGTGTCCTCCATGGGTATCTCTTGGAAAGGCTTCACTGGCCTCTGGTTCTTTAAGGGATGACTCGCACATTGAACCCATCAAGGATTCCCCATCAGACCTCTCTGACGCAGGATGGCTTACCAAGTTACCAGATTCGCTATCGCCAATAGATGTTGCTCTTTTGACCGGTGTCTTCTGCCTGGAAGGCCTGTGACTACCAAAGTCTTTTGGTCTAGGTGTTGGCTCATCCGCTTCTATAGAGTCTGAGCTGCTTGTGTCTGTATCATTCCGGAAGGTTTGTCCAGATTGAAGAGGACTGAACTTTGGTCTAACTGCAGGACCTAAACTACTTGGTCCCACTTCATAGCCCCTTTCCTCTTGGACTAGGCGCTCATCCCTCTTCACATCTGGAAATAAAACTTTGTCTTGAGAGCTGTTGAACTGACCATCTCTTCTGATACCCCGTGGGTGATCATCAGTGTCACCTCCGACTGCTCCTTGAGGCAGATGTTGGCTGCCAGGGGGTGTCTTTTGAGCAGAACCTTGTTTCCTGGGAGGTTCTTTCTTTCCTTTCCCAGCTGCAGGTAGAGTTGGCGGTTGAATATTTTCTATCCTGTTTCCTTCTCTATCATCCCCTTCAAGGTCACCATACTCTTCGTGTTCAGCAATCTGAATGAAAGAAAAAAAAATCAGAGATTTTGTTAAGTAAACTATGTCATTACTTAACACTTGCTGAAAATGCTCTGGTAAGTAAGGAAACTTTTACAACATAGCAAGGCGTTTATCTACATTTGCCACTCTTGACCCAGGTGTAGTAAATGGGTACCCGGTAGGAAAGAATTCCTGGAATGCTCGATGCGCCCAATCAGGGTAGCCTTGCTAAAGCCGGGGTTATAGTATGCAGAGCTTAGAAACATTTTTGTTAAGCGCTATATAAATGTTGCATATTATTATTAACATGAAAATCTGTCATGGCAGGAAATTACATTGATCGCCATCACATTGTATTCATAAGATGTACAGAGTTTGCATCGTCATTGGATTGTTTGATTGCTTTCATAATTGTTTCATTTTGTTGTAACCTTGTTTTTTATTCAATTTTTAAAACTGGATAGATTCTCAAATGCATGCAGTAAATTTTTGTCTCTGCCATTGCCCCATCAAAAGTATATTTCACACACAACTTCTAACATTTCAAATGACCTGTGACCATTGACCTTGTCAGGTTAGCGTCCTTTCAATATTCCTACTACTCTTCATTCGTGCACTGTGGTACGCTTTCTTTCTATTTTTGTCAGTCTCTAGCACAACCCCTAGCCTCATTCCAACACTTCCATCCATTAGTGTTTCTATCCTTCTCTACAGTTCTCTCCACCATGCGGCTTTTGGTCTACCCCCCCCCCCCATTATTTCAATATGCATCTCTTATATGATCCCTCAAGTCTTTATTCATGGTGAGAACGAGCTATTTCAAACAATGAAATGACCTCTGTGACCTTTGACCTCATGGCCCCAGAATCTAACCAAATTGTTGTCACTAGTATATGCATACATGAACTCAGTTTGAAACTGAACTCTTGAATGGCTCTTTATTCATTGCAGGAACAAGATATTTTTTGCTCACTGACCTTTTACCTCATGTCCTCAAGACCTCAAAATGTAATTAAATCATGGTGTTTTTAATATCCTTACATGACACAAGTTTGAAGATGATCCCTTAAATGGTTCTCTATTTATCGTGAGAATAAGATATTTCAATGTTTATGATGACCTCTGTGACCCGATGACTCCAAAATCAAATCAGTTCACTCTTACTCCAGTATGCAGACATAAACCAAGTTGAAGTTGAATCACATAATGGTTCGCTAGTTATCAAGAGAAACTGAGAATGTTCATTCAGGGATATATAAACTACCTCTGTGTCTGTTGACCTAGATAACCATAAAACTATCATTGTTAGTCTTATGTCCATGTTTGGACCAAGTCTGAAGTTCATACGTCAAAAGATTGTTTAGTTTTTGTGAGAATGAAAAGAGTAAGGAGGGATTGACGACCTGAAAACATGATGCCTCCGGCAACCACCAATCGTGAGGAGAGGCAGAATTAATCATCATATTACTGTTGGCCTTATTACTTTTAAATATACAGTAAAGCAGCAGCTTTGAGTTCCTTAATACACTTTGGGACCAAGAATTAAGTTCAGTTTTCACAGGGCTCACAAATGTTGTGCGGAGGATGGAAATATAAAAAAAAAAAACAGTCCAACTTTTGCATTTTATGTGGCATATGTCTTAGGTTTTAAATCTTCTTTGAGAGGGTTTTCTTTAGCTCAGTGCAAATTTTTTGTTAAAAATGTCAAAAGTACTTGCAAATGCTTCTCATGATCAAGGACACCCTTTTTTCTTAGCCGTTTGTTTGCAAACTCTTGAAAATTTAAAGTAAATGCCTTACTGGTAAGTTTTGCTCCTGGGCTGCTCCCAAAGCTTGTTGGTCTCTTCTTCTGACCATCTGTTGAGGGCGCTCTCTCAGGACCCTCCTTGGTGCGGATATGTATGCGTGGAGAGCCAGGAAACCAAATACATAGCAAGACACAAGGGCAGGTAGTGCTGCCCAGATAGGCAGGTCCCTGAAGATCTCGGCATGGAATTCACTGACGGCTCGACCAAAGTATTTGAAATTGTCTACAAAGAGCGATGAGATGGTGACGGATAAAGCCTGCAAAAAAAGGTGATGTGATTACTTTGGGAATTTTGTTGTCACTATCATCTTCATCAATATTATCATAACACTCCAATTTATACATTAATAATTATTTGTACAAGACAAGATTTGCTATTGTTTATATTCCTGGGTAGAGTGCAGTAGAATGTGGATTGATTTCTTTCGAAAGCAAGATTCAAATCCACCAGAGCATGACACTCCTGTGACATCTGTTGGTGTTTAATTAAAAGAATGGGTAAGCTATATAAACATGAAGATTAGCCCCAGAGAACATCATTGTCAACATTCTCATTCTTTATTATTGTGTAACTATCATCACTATCACCATTATCATCATCATCATCATCACCATCACCATTATCATCATCATCATCACCATTATCATCATCATCATCATCACCATCACCATTATCATCATCATCACCATCTTCATCATCACCATCACCATTATCATCATCATCATCACCATTACCATCATCATCATCACCATCATAATCATCATCATCATCACCATCTTCATCATCACCATCACCATTATCATCATCATCACCATCACCATTATCATCACCATCATCATCATCACCATCACCATCATCATCATCATCATCATCACCATCTTCATCATCACCATCATTATCATCATCAACAACATCAACATCACCATTATCATCACCATTATCATCATCATCATCATTATCATCATCATCATCACCATTATCATCATCATCATCATCACCATTATCATCATCATCATCACCATCATCATCATCATCATCACCACCATCATCATCACAATGATCATCATCATCATCATCATCATCATCATCACCTTCATCATCATCACCACCACCATCATCATCATCATCATCATTATCACCATCATCATCATCACCATCATCATCATCACCATTATCATCATCATCATCATCATCACCATTATCATCATCACCATCATCATCATCATCATCATCATCACCATCATCATCATCATCTTCATTATCATCATCACCATTATCATCATCATCACCATCACCATCATCATTATCATCATCATCATCATCACCATCACCATCATCATCATCATCATCATCATCATCATCATCATCACCATCACCATCATCACCATCATCATTATCATCATCATCATCATCATCATCATTTTATCACCATCACAATCATCACCATCATCATCGTCATTATCATCATCTCCACTACCACCACCGTTATCAGCTCCACTTTCATCATCCTCCTCATCATGGGCTCATCATCAGCTTGTAAACTCACCCTAGTTGGTGGTATATCAAAGAGGGGATCCACCTGATAGATCCTATGGTACTCAAAACACTCATCTGTGCGGATCGATGTCATGGAAGTGAACCATTCGTGCAATGCCTGGACCCAAGTCATCTTGTGCGGCATGCAATTGGCGGGGATCTTTTCATACTTCTGGGCATTGCGGTAACGCTTGATAGTTTCTTCCTATGTTTGAAATGGAAAATAAATAATAAATGAAGATGCTGAATAAAACAAATTATATTGTTCTTGGAATCTTGGTTTTTCAATGCTAAAATGATTTCTTCCTTTGTTCGAAAGATCACACATTAATGCGATTGATTGTAGAAATCAGCCGAACAATCAATTACCAAGCTTTAATTTACTGGTGACCCTACAGTTTTAATGGTTAACTTCAAATTATCGTAAAATTCACACTTGACCAATCATAATGCAAAATAATTGCTCCCATGGATGCAAAGTTATTAGAATTAAAATTATTAACCTGGTAGAGATAAATCCAATTCCATATCAGACTGATGACAAATGTGGATGTTAGGAGGCAGGCGATGAAGCGTCGGTTCCAATAGAGGTCCGAGTACATACCCACACCAAACACTATGCATAGGACTGTGACAGAAACTGTGAGCTGAAATGAAAAGAAGAGGGTGCAATTTACAGAGGGGAGTCATCATCAGAACCAAGTTGGTGCTCGGCCGTCACATGGCAAAACGATTTATCTCAAAATTTTGACTTTTTCAGGTTTTGACACGGGGGGGGGGGGGGGGTTAGAGAACAGTTTTCATTTATCTTACTCCCATAATTACAGGTATTTTAATTATTAAGATAGCATGGGCTATCTGCAGTACTTTTTTCAAATTTGCCAACTGGTTTGATGGTATAAGGATGCATCTTACAGATACACTCTAAAAATGCTGCAGTAGAGCGTAATGTTTTTCCAGCAAAAAGGTGTTATGTCCACTTTTCTGCCATAAAATGAGTGAGCGAACCCAGCTCCATATTAGGCAAAATAATGTATCTGCAACATACATCTTTTTACCATAATCAGTGAGCTTGAACTTCGTAGACTGGTTTATGACAAAATAGTGTACACTGTGCAACATACATCTTTTTTCCACAAATTATGCCTCCTCATACATCACAGACTAGTTTATAGTACAGGTTTTCCCGCTCAATATCACATTAAAATCATTTAATGTTATGACCATTTAATTTTGCGCTAGCCATGATCGCCTCGGTTATCTGTCATTGTATTTCATTATTATTTCATCACTTTGATGCATTTTCTTTGAAAAATAATTATCAAACAAGGCACTAGAAATTAGATAAACAGTATGCAATTTAATGAATTCGCAATCATAACCATTTTTCCGCATGTGGGTTCATTATCTCTGCAGGACATTCTTCACGTGATTCAAGTGACTTTTTACAAGAGCATGCAATTTAATGAATGGGCATTCTAAATAATATTTTCTACATGTGAATTCATTATATTTGCAACATCTTTTTAAATGTGTTATTTATATGTTAAGTAGGTACATGGAAATTCAAAATCAGATGTTGCATGGCGTGGCAGCTTGCATGTGTGAAATGAATTCAATCAAACATTCCTTTGTTAGGGATGCCAGTTGGAATTGATCAAGGGGCCTGAAAACCACCTAGAATACAATATTTTGTACTCAAAAATGCTAAAACTATGGCCTGAAAATAAATTGCCAGAGCTCAAATTCAGGCTTTTGCCTGAAAACTGGCATCCCTGCTTAGTTATTTTTTTTGTCAAAAAAGACCTTTTATATAATTTAGAAGTTTACTTTATCAAACTTGTAATGTGTGAAAACCACACACAAGTCATAGTGAAGCAATAAAGAGTCAAGAATATCGTTTGGATCTTTGAATATTATGACTATCATGTTTTCTGTTTTGTCATTAAAGTTAAGCATGAAATTTAGCCTCTGACACACACATAAAAAGAAGATATTATCTGGTATTAAACAAGTACAATGAAGATTCATTTTGCTGTCAAATTTAAAAATGAGGAAGATATCTATCACAGTAATGCTTTTGGAATGATCTGTATTTCAATATTTATTTTTTGCTACAGGCTTGGTCCCACTGCACTTACGGATGCAGAGAGGATGTAAAACGGGAAACGAATCTTGCCATCCGTTAAAAAGCGTTATGTATCTGTTGTGTACTCTTTGCATACATGTTTCATACGCTCTATATCCATCGAGCACCGTCCATTGTTTGCCCATTATGTCCATTGCCTGGAGCAGATGAAAATGGATGGAGCCACCCCGAAATTTTTCTTGACCGGTGTATCCGTAATGAATACGTTTTGTGTCCATCGTTTAGTGGGCACTGGGCCTAGTCTAACAAAGATGTGCGATTGATCCAATCAATCAAATCTATGGACGGCCAGCAACATCAACATATATCATGCACGTTTGTGTAAGATATTTTCTAGCTATGATTTATATTCATGCATTCATTGCTTTCCTGAAAATTCACTGCACTTCTCTTTGTTTACAAAGCACATTCTGCGAATTTCATGAATATTCATGAAAATGTTCATCAAACTTTATGATAAACATTTTCCTCTTCAACAACAAAAAAGGAGAAGAAATAGAAAACCGTGGGATACCAACAGAATTTTAAGATTTAATTAAAAAAAGAATGTTTCAAAAAACTAGACTTGCCAGTAACGAGAGAAAATTTAAAAAAAAATAGAAATAAACTTATTAATATCATTCGTATATCTCGTCAAGAATATTACAAAAAAATATCATATCTGATTCGGAGTAGTATAAAAAAGACATGGAAAACTATTAATGAGTTATTAGGTAAGAAGAAAAATCTAATCCCCAAAGTGTTCAAATGTAATAAAAAAATCTACTCTCAACCAACTGAAATATCTGATGCATTCAATGAGTATTTTGTAAATATTGAAAAAAATATTAGTGATATGGTCCCACAATCTATTCATTCTTCTCATTTTTATTGTTGAACAAATGTGGTTGGTTCCTTCTTTTTATCACCTGTACATATAAATGAATTGATTAATATTTGTAAATGTCTTAAAAGTAGTGCAAGTTGTGGAATTGATAATGTAAATTGTAAAGTTGTTAAGCGTGGCATTTATGCCATTGCTTTGCCTTTAGCTCATGTACATGTATTTAATCTGTCTTTTGCATCTGGGAAAGTCCTTCAAAACTCAAAGAATCTAAAGTAATTCCTGTTTTTAAGAAAGATGACCCAGATAAATTTGTAAATTATAGCCCAATATCCCTCTTACCATGTTTCTCCAAATTGCTTGAACGACTAGTACATAATCGATTACATAAGTTTTTAAATACTAATGATATCTTAAAGGGGAATCCAGCCTTGGCCATAAAATGTTGTGTCGGGAAGGAGAAAAATAAATTGAACAGAACGGTGAAAGTTTGAAAGAAATTGGACAAGAAATAAGAAAGTTATAGCTGGTTTAAAATTGAGATCACTAATACTATGTAGATTTCAAATTGGCAACTCATTAAGTAAATTATGACAAGGGGCAAGGACAACTTTCTCATAGGCCATGTACTTTATTATCAGGGATTTGTGGTTTTCTCCAAAGTACCAATCCCCCTGGGGCAGTAATCTAAATATAACCCAGGTAGTATGTTGTTTTATGTCCTCATGAAAGAAAAATATAATTTGAAATACAACTTTTGGGAAAAATGACATTTTAGCCAAAATATGTATTGGAGTACATGGAGGAATAGTCCTTGCCTTACATCACTATGACATCCCATATGCGGCCAATTTGAAGTCTCCATGGGTATAGTGATTACCAATATTTACAACTTTTAAAAATTCATAACTTTCTTGTTGTTTGTCCAATATTGTTCAAACTTTCACCTATCAACTTGTCTGATTTTTCTTTTCCTTATAAAAACAAGCTTTTATTTAGGTTGGATTTCCCTTTAAGTGATTCTCAATACGGATTTCGACCCACTTATTCCTGTGAGCATGTTCTTTTAAAAGTTAAACAAAAAATAATGGATTCATTTATTGCTGACAAACACATAATTGGAGTTTTCATAGATCTATCTAAAGCTTTCGATTCTATGGACCATTCATTACTTTTATTTAAACTTAATCAATATGGAATTCGAGGGATCGCGTTAGACTGGTTAAGGGATTATCTTTTAAATAGGGTTCAACATACACTTGTCCACGGTATCTTATCTTCTTCATTTAATGTTTCCGTTGGGGTACCGCAAGGATCAATTTTAGGCCCCTTGTTATTTCTTTTATATATAAACGACCTTTGTAAATCATCTAATTTGTTAAACTTTTATCAATTTGCTGATGACACAAGTATTTTTATTCTTCTAAAGATTTAATAACACCATCCACATCCTGAACAATGAACTCCAAAATGTTTCCGACTGGTCAAAAGCAAATAAGTTGTCCCTGAATATCAATAAAACTTGATGCATCTATTTTCAAAAAATAATTTTTTAACACGAACTCATACTGACAAATCTAATAATTATAATCCAATTGACACCGCTCATATTCACATTTATATCGACAAACGTATCGAATTAAATAATTCCATAAACTTTTTAGGTGTCACATTGGATAATCTTTTGAGTTTTAAGTACCATATGATAAATGTATTACATAAGATAAGTAGGAATACTGGTTTAATTTACAAACTTAAGCATAGTTTGCTTCATAACAATCTGATAACTCTATACCATTCCATAATTGTCTGGGCTACCAATGTAACCTCATATGAATTGGACTCAATATTCAAAATTCAAAAGAAATGTTTATGGAATAATTACCAATTCCCATTACCTAGCACCATCCACACCTTTATCTAAGAAATTGTCTTTACTTAATATATATGATATTAATAAGCAAGAACTCGCAATATTCATAAGTACAAGAAGACGTTGTTACCCACTCCTTTTTCAGATATTTTTCAATACAATAATCAAGTTCATAATCATAATACCCATTCTTCCAATAAATTTCATTTATGGTCTATCAAGTCTAGTCACAAAGCTAAATCATTGAGTTATGTAGGTCCCAAACAATGGAATGAGATTCCCCAAATAATAACTAATTCACAATTTATATCTTGCTTTAGAAAACAGTACAAAAATTTTCTAATAAATAATTATTAATTTTCGCAGTTGATATCAATGCATTACTTCTACCGTATCTACCCCCCCCCTTCGATTCGTGTCTTTTTGTATTCTTTGTTGTTGTTTTTTTTTCTCTTTTTTCCTACGTTGTATTTACTATAATGATATGACATTCTGTTTGTTTTTTTTGTTCAATATTGTTGTCTTTTGACTACGGTATGTTTCGGCGATCCAGCCTTACAGGTTTCTTATAACCTTCATGGAAAGCCACTCAATTTATTTTATTATCTAATCACATTATTTGATGTTTCTTTGTAGTTTTATCCTATTTTGCGAAATAAAGATTGAATTGAATTGAATTTCCAGTACAAAAAAATTATGACACTGATGGATTTCCATAGAGTTACGGTTGATTGGATCAATCATAACTCTTTGTAAGATGGGCCCCAGGCTTTAAGATTTTATTTATTAATCATTGTAACTTTGGGTGGCTTGTCTGCCAGTTTTGCACTTCCTGTACATGTATAATCCTGATGATGCATTAGTAATGATCTGTGCAGAATATTGATTTTCATCTTTTGCCAAATGGACATGAATAAATTTTCATATCATATATATAAATGAAAAGAGATCTCTTACCAAAATGACAGCAGGAGACCTCAAATTGATCTGTTCTCCGAGCCATTCCATGACACTTGTCTGGTTGAAGTAGAAGATGTTTAGGGTCATGCCAACCATGACATCGTGGATGTCGGCTCGTCTGTACTCGTCCTTACCATCGGCAAAGCTCTGGAGTTTCTTCCACTCATGACTGGTGAGGTGGACCTCAATCTGTGCTTCAACTGGGCCACTCTCTGGAGCCTGATAGCAATGAAACCATTGGGTTGGTTAAAGGGGGAGAAAACTGTGCGTCGTCTCTCAATGACTGTGTGTACCAAAAAGCAAGTCTTCAAATATACCTTTTTAGGTAATTATAAAATATACAGAGGAAAATTCAGCCAAAAATATCATTTGCGGAGAGGAAATAAAATCTTTTGAGAAGAAAAGTACTTGTTTTGCTCCTTGGCAATATTATTATTGTGGTACGAGTGTAATACGTAGTGAATTAGTGTGTTCAAGTTGGTTTGGATTACAAGACTAAACTGCTCGGAGTGTTATATTATGGGTTGGAAACCCGACCATGTTTTAGGTGTTGAGGTCTTGAGGAAAAGCTATACATGACTGCTGGTTCATATTTGCTTCAAAGTGAATCCAATGTGAGGTAGCTGCAACAAACAATGTTTTGATGAAAACAATTGAAGTCAAGGTTCATTTTCATACTGTTCATCGTAGATCTAGATCCTGGGGCCATTTCATAAAGCTGCTCGTAAGTTAAGAGTGACTGTAAGAATGACTGGTGATCCTTTCTTCACACGCTAAACCATCGCAAACGAACATTTGGTGTGCACCATTAGCATAATAAAGGATCATGGGTCGTTCTTAAAGTCACTCTTATCTTTATACAAACAGCTTTATGCAACACCCACCCGGTACAACAAAATCTAACTTTATGAAATTATGATATTTAAGATGAAAATTAATCACACTGAATGTCTATCACAACCTGTGTGTAGCAGTATGTATGCTGTTTACATGGTGTTCTTCAACAAAACACACTCACAAATCTTTGTTGTCAGGAGTCTAACATTTGCTAATTTTTTATTTAACGAAAAAAGAATTATCAATCTAATAAATGCAAAAAATAATTTGCCATATTTGTCAACCCGCAATATCAAATGTTAGGAAATGATTACTGATACAGCTTTCAAAAGTACTGGGTTGGCGTAATATCAGATTTCAAGCATGAAATAAGTTAAGACCTTTGTCTTTTTCGATAAAACCTATTGGTGCCCCAGTACCAATATATTCTCAGGTTTACCTTTTCTTGGATGACATTGGCAAAGTGACGTACAAGACGACGAAAGAACATATCTTCCGCATCATGACAAGGCGTAGGTTGAACCTCATCCTGGCATTCGATAGGTGGAGGACAGTCACATGGCTTGTGATCACTGGACGTCAGACAAGACTCCAGCTTTTGTGTTGCATCTTCTAAATTTGTCTAAAAACAGTGATATGCAATGAATTAATAAACACCTAAAGCTATATGCCATATAGGCTTACATCTATGGCAATCAGAAGGATGATGATTTATTTGTGCTACTCTTTACAAATTCAAAGCAACATATTTTACCAAGAAACAAATGGTAAGAAGAGGGTTAAAACTGATAGTAGACCAAATTGATAACATAACAAGTAGAACAAATGAATTTAGCTCATATGGTATTAGACTATCTAAGCATTAGACCAACTGCTTGATTATGACTGAGTGAATAAGAAGATTCAGGGACCCATTGCAATAAAGAGTTGTGATCAAAAGCATCCCCTAAAATCAAACGCAACTTGATTCTCAACCACTTAAATGCACGTATCGAGGCCACCGCGCAACTTACGACTGGTCCACCATCCGATTTTGGAACAAATCACATTTTTCTCATTTTCCGCGAATGTGAAATAAAAGTATTATATATCTATTTGATGTTCAAATTAACTGTAAGAATACTAATATAACCATTTTGGATGTTTGACAACCTTTATTTTTTATCAAAAGCAAAGTCCAAATTAGATTCAAATCATAGCCGATCATATGACTGTTATGACATCATTCTGACTAGATGTTCAATTCTCTTTCATTCTAAAAAGGACAGTAGCTTAGTTACAGATTTGAACAAATGTATTAATTGTCCAATAATTTAGACCATTACACAGCAAGATAGTCACATCAGATTTTACGTCTGACCTCAAAATCTCGTCGCAGACCAGTCATAAGGTGTGTGGTGGCCTCTAGGGACTTGCGCTTGATTTTTTGATTTGTTAAAATGTAACTCTTTAGAAGTGGACAAGCCACTGTTCATATATGAACCTAAAGGAACATAATAGAACACATTTGCGACTAAAGAAAGCTTCTTTGGACATGTTTTTAGGTTGCTTTAATTACCATTGCCCACCATATATATGTCTGCCTGCTCCCCATTTACCTATGCTATAATGGACAGAACCATTAATACCTGACATTGATCTTTAGCTTTCTTCTTCTCCCGTTTCATTCTCTCGCATCGAGCGCTGGTCTGTGTAACCGGGTCATAGTCAAGCATGTCGTTTATGTCGATTTCACAATCAACTTCAGAGTCAACATTGAGGGCGCCAACATAGAGAGAGAACTGCTTGGTCAGGCAAAGGCAGGCAAAGAGTAGACAGCAGCTGATCAAAGCTGGAGAGCTGCATCCTCCCATGATTCTTGTGGGCATTATCGGATTTCCTTATAGGTGATTATCTAATGCATGTACAGTACATGTAAATGCATGTTGAAAGAAAAAGAAGGAAGAACAAAAACTATGAGTTTTTGCGCAGTTGTGAGAAGTTTGCACTTTTTTCTGTCAGCTAGAGAGAAAAGTATTGCATACTGATGTCAGATCCTAAAACTAAGTTCAAGCAAAGGCGACATTTGTAATGAGAAATATTGGTTCAGAACTGGATAAAAATATGCGAAGTAATAACCAATTGAGACTTGTGCTTGGGAATAACTGCACAAAGTCCTAATGTGTTATACCAATTACCTGAGATGAATACACTTTCAGTCATTATGGCATCACTTAAATCGGTTTCATGGCAATTATCTTTCACCTGCAACTATTTGCCATAACCTCTCACATTTTCACAACGCTGCTGGGGCGACAGATATTCACATGAGTATAAGCAAGACCATGGCTGCCATAAAACAATATCCCACTGGACACAGTCAACCATATGAAGCTCTAGACACAAATAAACTGAATATGCAGAAGTCTCAATTTAACCTGTTGGATATTGGTTAATTATTCTAGAACACAAGGGGCCCGTTGCATAAAACTTTTTACCTGAGAAAACTCAGGGTGTTTTTACGGGAGTTTTGCCCTGTGTTAAAGTCAATGGCAGAAATCACACTAACCTTATTTTCAGTTTTTACAAGAGTTTTCTCAGGTAAAAAGTTTTATGCAACAGGCCCAAGGAGGTTTCCATAGATCCCAGAGGGCTGTCTCAAACAGGTTACAAGAGTAGCACATCATCTTTATACCAATCAAAATTTATAAATCCCTACATTATGAAAAAAAATATGAAAGTGCCATATTTTTTCCCACAATATTGGATCAATCTTTAATACAACTGCACCAGTTGGAGGAAAGACTTCTTTTTGGGACAGCTCACGAAGGGGGGAGGGGGGTGGGGCATAGGCGGCAGAAGCGGGGGGATGTGCCCCCCCCTAAATTTTAGGTGGGGGGACGGTCCCCCCTAATTTTTTTTTGATAACCTTTTCTTTTATTTTGCTTGTCAATTTTTTTCCTGCGTCCCCCCTAAATTCACGTGGACCCCCTGAAACGTGTGTTGTCCCCCCCCTAAAATTTAGGTTGATGACCTTTTTTTTTTGGTTAGTAACTCCTAAAATTTAGGTTGATAACCTTTTTTGGGGGCGCTTGTCAAATTTTTTACCTGTGTCCATCCCAAAATCTCAGGTGGACACCCCCTAAATTTTTTGGCTTTCGCTGCCAATGGGTGGGGGTGTGGCATTATGAAACATATCTCTCTGCAGTCAAGGGGGTTGGGAGGGTTGCAGGGAGTGGTCATGTTGCTTGCAATCGTGCAATCTAGCTTTGCAGAAGCATCCCCACTCATGTTGTTTTCATGCAGAGTTACCAAGTCTCACGCATTATGCGTGAGACTCAAGCATTTTGGAGTCTTGTTCATCCCCTCAAATCTCTGTCTCACGCAACTATCACGGCTTATCCCCATATACATTGTACACAATGTCTGTGATCTCACTCAGATTCACAGAAAATCTCACGCATAGCTGGTCTTTGAACTTGGCATCTCGTTTTCATGCTGTATACAACCAGTGCCATGTTGGTTCATTAGAATCTTATACCCCTTTCATAAACCCAATTACAATGAATTAGGCGGCTAATAGCAGCATAATTTGGTCGTAAAATTGGAGGAGGACAAGAGTTATCCGCATTACTCTGATGCTGCTATTATCCGCATAATAGCGGCATCGGGATAAGATTTTGAGTTTATGAACGCATTTCCAAATAATGCGGATAATTGCCAAGGTGCGGTCACAAGGTCACCCTTTTCCAACACAACCGCATCGGAGGGGGCGTGTCCAGTTGTCATGGCGATTATCCGCCTTTTTCAGGACGGGCGCTCGTAAAAATAATGTGGCTTATTTTCGGAGTTTATGAACGCAATTTTTATTGAATTATCCGCATTACTCTTAGGCGGCTAATTGGAGGATAGGTTTATGAAAAGGGTATTAGTTCACTTTTTTTCAAGTTTAATTAGGCACATCCCAGTCAAACTGTAATTGGAGCCCCCCTCCTCAATATGGAAGAGTAAATAAGGACAGAGTAAGAAAACTAACAAGATTTTTTACTTTGTCAACAGCATGACCGTCCTTTCTCCCATCATGTCTCCATTCGATGAATAGGAACCAGCATGCAGTATATTCCATAATTCCAAGAGAGTACATGCTGGCTCCCATTCCAATTCCAATTTCCATATTAGATCTAGAATGATCTAATTAAACTGGTCCAAAAGGGAAACTGCCAATGTAAATTTAAGTGGTGCTAATGCTATATCACACCAGCCGATTACCAGCATATCTCACCAGTAATTTTTCGCAAAATAGACCAAAAGCTTCGGTCTCTGTTATATTGGTTGTTCCGCTGAACTCTGTTGGCTCCACTCACAAATTACTGAGACCGAAGTTCTAGCTCGATCTGTACAGGGACTCAATGGCCATAGGTTTATGTAGAAAGTTCAGATAAACCAGGGTTTTTAGATGGAGTTGTGCGAAAGCCGAAGTAAATCACTGTTTTTTTTTTCCTTTCAAGCTTATTTTTTCCCCGTTTTGGTGCATTTCAGGCCAAAACAGAATAATAATCTTTACTTTGATCCAATTCTTTTATACATTTTTATGAAATAAAGACAAAAATCAATGAGCCCGTCAGGGGGATTTTGCATTGTTAATCCCCTTATAATGGCCACTGCACGATCATGACCCATCTGTTTACGAGAAACAAATTTTAAAATGTTAAAAATTCCTGGAAACAGACGGCTGCCAGCTACCACCTTTCTGAAGATCGCAGTTGGGAACGTCTGTATTTCGGGTTTGATCTCGACGTTGTTCAAGGTCTCAATCAGACATCGATTGGCTTGGCTTCGCCATAATTTTGATTTGGACTGAAGTTAGGAACAAAAAACATGTGAACATGCGGTAGTGTACTAATGGGTGAGCTGCCGTAGGCCAGATAAATCTTTTGGTCGCTAACTTCAGTCCATATCCATGAGATCAAAGTTACGGTGAAGGCGAAAGCCGAAGCGATGTCTGAGAAGTCGAATGAAAACGTCGAGATTAGAGCTGAACACAGCCATTCCCGAATGGGATATTTGGTAAAGCGGTGGGCATATTAACCTCTGAATGTGACTGAGAGACTTGCCATGACGTTTGCGACCAATTAATGGTGGTAATCGGTTGGTGCGAAACTGTATTAGCATCAGTTTAAGTTGCACAAGGCCAAGGGTCAAGCCCAGGCCAAGGTCAGGAAAGTGGTAAGTGAAGGCGCAGGGATCATCATGAATGTTTTCACGGACACGGAGAGACTAAACACTTGAGACTCGAGTCCTAAACTGTTTGTCCTTTTTTTTGGGGGGGGGGCTTTGCATCAAAATCATAAACAAAACATTTTGCACAACCGGCGCATGCAACAGAGCTACCAAGACTCACGCATTGTTTTGTATGTGAGACTCCGGGGCGAGACTCAAGCATTTTGGACTCTTGTTCATCCCTCAAATCTCTGTCTCACGCAACTATCACAGCCTATATATTGTACACAATGTCTGTGATCTCACTTAGATTCACAGAAAATCTCACACATAGCTGGTCTTTGAACTAAGCATCTCTGATGCAATTTCTATGCACACCAATCCAATGGCAATTGAGTTATCACAACTCGGTGATATACTATAGTCAATTCCAGGGATAGCACACACACACACAATCGTTGCGCGAGAACCGACTTACATACCGGTACACAGAGTGACTGACACTGCACTCAGCTCCGGTACCAGTGAACGTAATATATAAGCTAATAATAATTAATATTCACCTCTTCTTTGTGGATTGAAGAAGGGAGATTAGACTGAAGATGCAAATAGTGCTCTTTAGTTCAATACTCCAGTGTATCCTAGAGCTTTCCCTCAACATAAAATCTTGTTATTACCATGTCGTATTTTGTAAACAAATCACTTTCTGGCAATTCGCTCGACGTCTCGGTATGGAGTAATGCGCATGCGCGTGAGGCATGACGTCAAGCAGGGGAATCCCCCTATAAAAAATGATTGCAACCTGTGGGCCTGTGTCTCTCCGGGCCAGTGATAGAGCATCTCCATGGATAGACTGAGCAATATCTTACCTTCATACCTTGGAACGAAGTAGGCATAAAGTTATACAAAATTTATTTGCCTCTCGGTGTCTACAGCTCAGCAACAATCGCTTAAAATAAGTGTTGTGTTGTTGTGGAAGTGGGGGAATTGCATGTGCATGGACAATTGAATATTTCGATGGTTTTGAAAGTGGTGGTTGGGGAAGGGGGGGGGGGGCTGTGAGCCAAAAGTGGAGGCTGACCATGCCGAAAAAAGACAATCAGATGGTAATTTTTACTTGGATACGGTTTGGGAAAAAGTGTGGGGGGGGGTGGGCTGAAGCACCAGCCCCTCGCCCCCTTATTGATAGTAAGTGAGGTATCATCACTATCTCCTGCATTCTTCCTCGCTCTTCCTAACATCCACATTCCATGGTTCTTTCATCATCTGTAGAGACCTAGTCTGCAGGCACAGACCCTGACAGAAACTCTGATCAACAAGTGGGTCTCCAAGCAAAGACTAGCACATATCATACTTGCTGTTTCAGTATACACAAGACATTAATAGACTGCACATTCATACCCTTAACTCGAGTGAAGGGTTTGACGGCAGACCATGCAGACTGTAATAGAGACCGATCGCGGGATCGGCAGTGGAGAGGATGGAGCGAGGAGGAGCTATATAGGGAGGACAAATAGAGGGTAGATAAAGCGAGGGAGAGGATGAGAGAGGGAGAGGAGAGCATTAGAGAGGGAGAGAGAGAAGGGGGAGGGTCGGAAGGCGCACGGTCACGCAAAAAACCAAGGGCAGCGTCAGACAATTTTTTTTTATATAAGGGAGGAGGCAAAATAACCTCAAGATATCTACATTGATAATAATAATACTTTCATTGCCCAGCACATGATTTCAACTTCTCGTATTTCTTCTCCTTTTTTGCTCTTTACCACATTTTCTTCTTTTCCTTTCATGTTTAACTATTTAAAAATCAAAGAAGGTGAGTGTTTCCCGCCCCCATGGCACTGCTATATCTCTCATCAACATTCAACACCAACGCATACTGAAAGAAGATTATGACAAATTGCAAAACACCGATAGTTACATGTTGACGCATTTATTATCATAATTATTGAAATTGAATCTCAATGAAATTATTACCAAAATATCAAATACATTCATCAATGTATATATACCATATCTTTTGGAGATTGGGGCTAACAAAATAGACACGCTAATCGAGGTTAGTCCCAATTTAAGCACCTACAGTAAGTAGACTCACAGTAATGAAGATCGATAATAATCGGTATCAATTCTACTCGTGAATCATTGTTTCATATTTATTTCCGAACATATTTGCAATATTTAAAAGAAAAAATTACCATAATTAGTAAAATAAACACCATGTACAATCAATTTGATTTCTGTAGACCATTCAGTATTTTGTTTACGGAATAAAAACAAATCATGAAAAAACAGAAATGATTATTTATCAGTTTTCACCGAGGGCAGAATGATTTTCGAAATGAAGTACAGGGGCCACTTATCAACTACAAAAAGTATGAGCTCACAGTCCAGTATTTCAATTATGCAAGTGACCAGTGACATACGCATTGAGTCCCCCCCCCCCCAAAAAAAAAGAGGCAGGAAATGGCGTATTGGACAAACATCCCCAAAGTTGTAAGCGAGCAAAGCGAAAGAGCGAGCGAATATTTTAACCTTTTAAAAATGAATCATAATTTTGTGATAAATTTTTACATACTATCCATTAAATAACACAAAATTTCACCAATGCCCTTCTTTTACATCCATAACCTCCATTTCTGTTTTTCTTAGTCGTGGACTTTTTGAGGGACCCCAAGCTTCAAGGAAATTCGGAAATTGAAATGTATCTAATACTTGAATTTAGCAACTTTGAATATTCATGTCTAATTATGTAAATAAAAAAGACTTTCCCTCGCGGTTCGCGCTCGCATTATCGATTCTGTCTCTATGCTGCAATAAAAACAGATTTCACAAAAAGACAGAATAGTTTGTAAATTGTTATAACAGGAAATTCTGTGCACTTTAACAGAATAGGTATATTATTTCATTGCAGGAAACTTGTAAGGTTTCACAATCTATATAGAGGTAGTGTAGTAGGTTTCACGGTACACCATGTATCTTTCTTGGGCAAGTGTTGGTCCTGAAAAGGACCACCCAATTTCGACGTTTCGGCAAGTGTGTGATACATTGATTGTGTACCGTGAAACCTGCTACACTATTCTTCTTCGCCATGGAAACCTTCAGAAGTTATATCTTTATAGAGGTATGCCCGAGATTCTTCTGCAGGAAGTTTTCTGTGTCTTTTTAGGATATTTTTTTAACTGTGATAAGAGCTGCATAGACTTAAAACCGTGAAATCTCAAATTCAATGCGGGTAAATTTGATTGAGCTGTCAAAATGGTAAAAAAAAAAAAAACACTGCCACGCCACAACCATAAGAATTGACTATTCAGAAAACAATATGTCTACCATTAAAACGGCCTTGTAATTGTTTTAATTAGAAATTGATTACGAGTTTTAGTCTCATTTCTGGTGATTTTTTTTCTTGTGAGGAGCGTTGTGGCCCAGTGGATTAGTATCCGGACTTTGAAACAGAGGGTCGTGGGTTCAAATCTTAGACATGGCGTAGCTTCCTTCAGCAAGTAATTTATCAACACTGTGCTGTACTCGACCCAGGTGAGGTAAATGGGAAAATGCTTATTACGGCTGCTAAGCTAAAACTGGGGCAATAATATCCAAGTCCTTTGGAAACACAGACGTTATAATCATTATGTGATACATCATTATTATCATTATTATTATAATAAGCATCATTAGTATTATTATCATTATTGTTATTATTATTATCATCCTCATTATTCTACCACATCGGTAGTTTACATATGAAGTAATGAATCGTCATCGACGGTGACTGGACACACGGCCCATCTCGCCATAGCCCGGAGTTGAAGTCAGATCGGATGACACCGCAGTTTTCATCCCTTGTGTGGAAGTCGGGTTGTCCTGGTGCCCAGGCATTGTAATCGAAAGGCGATCCATCTGACCACTTAAAATCACCTTCCATGAACTGATCGTGCAGTCCAAACCAAAGTCCACCTCGTATATCCTAAAAAAACAAGAAGGGGAAGTATAAGCACATTAATCCACGGTCGATAAGCAGACTTTCTGCCTCCTACCCAGTTGCTGCAGGGAAGTGGAGATAGAAGGGACGTGTCTCAGACAATAATAAAATTCCAACTCTTATCTTCTAAAACAACTTTTCGGCACCCCTCCCCATCTGAGATCCGGGGTCCACCCTAGTACGCGCCCGTTGGATAAACTTGAGATTATATATCCTTAGAAAAAAAATTATGGATGAAAACTTACAATAGTGTCACTCGATTTCCGTCGCGAGGATTCGTAGAGAATATTGATGAAGTTTTGTTCTGCCTGTGAATGTATCGACACTAAGTGAGCCATTGTGTCCGGACTTGTTGCCTCGCCACTGAGAGAAGGTACGGTGTAAGACTGGCAAAACCGCTCAGCTTCGTTCCAAGTCAAATTCTGGCTAAACAACCTACACAATGAGAAACAGTTAACAAAGAATTACTCCAGTGTGGGCATAGGGCTAACTTGGTCCTGGAAGTGAAAGTCAAAAAGTGTATTCGTAAGAGAAGATGGCATATTAATAAGTCAATTAAGAAACCGGATGTGAGGATGATAGATCCTCTCCTCCCTGTCCGTCAATACGACTTGACCAGATACTAGATCACGTCCTCTCATGGTCTCGATCTTATAAAGTCTACTTGATGAGATAATAGATCTTGTCTTCTCGTCACCTCATCCTCACCAGATCAAATTGATGAGATAGTAGATCTTGCCTTCTCGTCACCTCGTCCTCATCAAGTCGACTTGATGAGATAATAGATCTTGTCTTCTCGTCACCTCGTCCTCACCAAGTCGACTCGATGAGATACAAGCTCTTGTCTTCTCGTCACCTCATCCTCACCATGTCGACTTGATGAGATAATAGATCTTGTCTTCTCGTCACTTCATCCTCACCAGGTCGACTTGATGAGATACTAGATCTTGTCTTCTCATCACCTCATCCTCACCAGTTCGACTTGATGAGATACTAGATCTTGTCTTCTCATCACCTCGTCCTCATCAAGCCGACTTGGACGAGATACTAGATCTTGTCTTCTCGCCACCTCGTCCTCACCAGGCCGACTTGACGAAATACTAGATCTTGTCTTCTCGCCCCCTTGTCTTCATCAAGTCGACTCGTCTTCATCAATTAGTTTGTCTGATCAAGACGACTTGGTGAGGACGAAGTGACGAGAAGAAAAGATCCAGTATCTCATCAAGTTGACTTGATGAGGACGAGGTGACGACAATGCAAATCTAATATATCTTCAAGACGACTTGATGAGGATGAGATGGCAAGAAGAAAAGATCTATTATCTTGTCAAGTCGACTCGATGGGGGTGAGGTGGCGAGAAGACAAGATCTATTATCTCATCAAGGCGACTTGATGAAGACGAGGTGGCGAGAAGACAAGATCTAGTATCTCATCAAGGCGACTTGATGAAGACGAGGTGGCGAGAAGACAAGATCTAGTATCTCATCAAGTCGACTTGATGAGGACGAGGTGACGGCAATGCAAATCTAATATATCTTCAAGACGACTTGATGAGGATAAGATGGCAAGAAGAAAAGATCTATTATCTCGTCAAGTCGACTCGATGGGGATGAGGTGGATCAAGGTGACTTGATGAAGACGAGGTGGCGAGAAGACAAGATCTATTATCTCATCAAGGCGACTTGATGAAGACGAGGTGGTGAGAAGACAAGATCTAGTATCTCATCAAGTCGACTTGATGAGGACGAGGTGACGGCAATGCAAATCTAATATATCTTCAAGACGACTTGATGAGGATGAGATGGAAAGAAGAAAAGATCTATTATCTCGTCAAGTCGACTCGATGGGGATGAGGTGGATCAAGGCGACTTGATGAAGACGAGGTGGCGATAATGCAAATCTAATATATCTTCAAGACGACTTGATGAGGATGAGATGGAAAGAAGAAAAGATCTATTATCTCGTCAAGTCGACTCGATGGGGATGAGGTGGATCAAGGTGACTTGATGAAGACGAGGTGGCGAGAAGACAAGATCTATTATCTCATCAAGGCGACTTGATGAAGACGAGGTGGTGAGAAGACAAGATCTAGTATCTCATCAAGTCGACTTGATGAGGACGAGGTGACGGCAATGCAAATGTAATATATCTTCAAGACGACTTGATGAGGATGAGATGGAAAGAAGAAAAGATCTATTATCTCGTCAAGTCGACTCGATGGGGATGAGGTGGATCAAGGCGACTTGATGAAGACGAGGTGGCGAGAAGACAAGATCTAGTATCTCATCAAGTCGACTTGATGAGGACGAGGTGACGATAATGCAAATCTAATATATCTTCAAGACGACTTGATGAGGATGAGATGGAAAGAAGAAAAGATCTATTATCTCGTCAAGTCGACTCGATGGGGATGAGGTGGATCAAGGCGACTTGATGAAGACGAGGTGGCGATAATGCAAATCTAATATATCTTCAAGACGACTTGATGAGGATGAGATGGAAAGAAGAAAAGATCTATTATCTCGTCAAGTCGACTCGATGGGGATGAGGTGGATCAAGGCGACTTGATGAAGACGAGGTGGCGAGAAGACAAGATCTAGTATCTCATCAAGTCGACTTGATGAGGACGAGGTGACGGCAATGCAAATCTAATATATCTTCAAGACGACTTGATGAGGATAAGATGGCAAGAAGAAAAGATCTATTATCTCGTCAAGTCGACTCGATGGGGATGAGGTGGATCATGGTGACTTGATGAGGACGAGGTGGCGAGAAGACAAGATCTAGTATCTCATCAAGTCGACTTGATGAGGACGAGGTGACGATAATGCAAATCTAATATATCTTCAAGACGACTTGATGAGGATGAGATGGAAAGAAGAAAAGATCTATTATCTCGTCAAGTCGACTCGATGGGGATGAGGTGGATCAAGGCGACTTGATGAAGACGAGGTGGCGAGAAGACAAGATCTAGTATCTCATCAAGTCGACTTGATGAGGACGAGGTGGCGAGTAGACAAGATCTATTATCTCGTCAAGTCGACTCGATGGGGATGAGGTGGATCAAGGCGACTTGATGAAGACGAGGTGGTGAGAAGACAAGATCTAGTATCTCATCAAGTCGACTTGATGAGGACGAGGTGACGGCAATGCAAATCTAATATATCTTCAAGACGACTTGATGAGGATGAGATGGCAAGAAGAAAAGATCTATTATCTCGTCAAGTCGACTCGATGGGGATGAGGTGGATCAAGGCGACTTGATGAAGACGAGGTGGCGAGAAGACAAGATCTAGTATCTCATCAAGTCGACTTGATGAGGACGAGGTGGCGAGTAGACAAGATCTAGTATTTCCTCATGTAGACTTGATGAGGACAAGGCTGCAAGAAGTCAAGATCTAGTATCTCATACTGGATGAAGGCTACTGGATCTTGTCTTCTTTTCACATCAATCCCATCAAGTTGACTTGATGAGATACTAGATCTTATTTTCTCTTCAAGTCGACTTTACGATATACTAGATCTTGTTATCTTTTTAATTCGTCCTCATCAAGTCGACTAAGACCTATTTAACGAAGAGTTGCGCTCAAATACAACAACAAAAATCAAACGTATTTGTCGCATACACAATCAAGTTTCTTTTTTTTTCGAGTTGAATTTGATTGTTGCAAGTAAGTCTTTCCTGCAGGCCCTTGATGAGATACTCGACTTCTCTTTTCCAGAGAGAGAGAGGGAGAGAGAGAGGAGGAGGAGGGAGCGATGGGAAGGGGGAAAAGAAGGAGTGGAGAGAGAACGAGAGAAAAAACAATGGAGAAAGTGAGTGGGGGAGAGAATGAAGGAGATGAATATAACTTGCCTGTAACAATGATGATCGAAGGCAGTCCAAAATGTAGGGCAACAGCATCCGGCCAGCGCCCCGGTGGGACAGGCAAGGAGGGTGATAGCCGATGCTGCTAGGAACACAAGGGTCCTACTGCGAAGCGCCATTATAACCAACAGACGATGCACTGTGTCTGGTTCCAAAGAAAGAACAAAAGTCAGAAAACCTTCATTAAAAGAAAGTCTACCCCAGCCCCCCCCCCAAAAAAAAAGAAATTTGGGTAAAGACTGAAAAATCAAATAATGATAAAGATGAAAAATTTCAGGAAAATAGGATTGTGGAAAAAGAAGTGATATTTTACGTTTTGCTTATTTTCACAAAACATTTATCAGCACACACTAGTCTGTATTCAAACGAAGAAACTGATGGCTCCATACACTCACTATTTAGTTTGTAGTTTATTACATTTAATACGAGATTTCTTATCTTTCCGCTTTACAATGTGAAACAGGGTTTAATTCCCTCATGAACATATGGAATTGCAATTGTTACAAGCTCTCAAAGTATATTTGATTAAAAAGGGAAAAATCACACAGCGAAGATGCTTTCTTATATAATGAAGTCAGAATAATGTTGAATATTCTATTGTTTTATACAATAAAATCCTACCGATTCGGTATACGTTACAATTATATCCCAAACATTAAAGGGGTACACTGCTGGCTGATAAGAGAATGGAATGAGCAGATAAAGAAAAATCAAGCAAAACAAAATACTGAAAATTTCATCAAAATCGGACAAAGAATAGCAAAGTTATAACATTTTAAATCTTTGCATTATTTCGGTGAAACATGCAGTTCTATGCATGTATTCACGAATATTCACTAAGCAAGCTGATGATGTCATGTCTCCGCTTACTCTTTTGATTCTATCATATGAAATGATAAATTTTTTTCAACTTTTGCCAACCGAGAATGAAAAAAAAATAGGCTGACAACTGATTTGATGCATAAAAAGTGAGGCATACCATACAAACATGCATGAAAAAAAAAAACGATTTCATGTAATAACATAAAGAAAAAGGAAAGTGGGGAAATGACATCATCAGCCCACCTAATAAATATTCATAACGGAGTGCATATGTTTTCACCAAGTATTACTTAATTTTAGAATTTAATAACTTTGTTGTTTATCATCAGATTATGATGAAATTTTCGGACTTTTCCTCTGAGAACTTTTACTCTATTTAATGAGATAATTATTTTTTTAGCCCGGAATACCCCTTTACACAATCACCGTACATATAAACTGTTCAAATATGCATGTGACACTCACAGTTTTCCGCTGGTATCAAATCCTTTACAACGATTTATGTTTTGCCGAAACCCATCAGCTTCTGAATTCGAATCGAATTTTTAGCTAAATTTATAATAACTCTCTCCCATAGACTTTATTGTCAGGGGTTTTTGATGGTTACTACTCTCATGATTCCAAGAAATCATTCTTGGAACATTTGAAAGTCATTTTCAATGAAACACCTGCCCTCTCGGAGCAAATATTAATAAAATCGGATATGCGTATATACGTGTTCCAATTCTTGACTTCTCTTCCTCCGAAATGCTTCAGTTAAGCACATTACGATTCAATGGTAGAGTTAAAATCGGTGGTGGTAATTGGTGTCGATGGGTATTCATGGTGGGGGGGGGGGGCGATTGACACAAATATTGCTCTATTTGACGGGGCTGCACGAAGATCTAAAATCTGTTGTTGTTGCTTTAGAGGGGTAGTTCTTAAAGGCCAATCCCACCCTATATCAAAATGTTGATTTAAAAAAAGAAAATGAATCCAACAAGCACATTTACTGAAAAGTTCATCAAATTTGGATGTAAAATACGAAAGTTAATACAATATGAAATACAAAAAGTTATATAAGCAACAAAATTTCTTCTCATGAAAAATGAGAGATTTGGTGATATCACTCACTCACATTTTATTTTGTATTTCATTGTCTTAATCATACAATATTTCAATATCTTTTCGACTTTAGTTTCTAGAGTTTTAGTTCTTCTAAAAATGAAGAGGGGCATTTGTCCCCCGTTTGTAATTTGCCATACGAACTTCTTTTTCATCCTGGCGAACTCAAGTAAACTTTACTTACTTACCGGATAGGCCTATTCCGTTTAGTTTGAATTACTTTGGCAAGCATAAAATTATGTATTGGAATAACAAGTACATATTTGGGAGTAAACGGAAACCAGAGAAAGTGCAAAGGAATGTGAAATAATGATTCTTAGTAAATATAAACAAAAAATGTTTGAAAAGTAACAGTATTTACTGAAAAGAAGGAAGTATTTAACGATTTATTTGTGTGGAATTCAGGCCTTGGAAAATACTAAGAAAATACATATCATGTCAGTGGCAGGCACTGCATGGGAAGCAAGGTGAGGAGGGTCCTGAAGCAACCCCAAGATTTAGCTTGGGGGTGCTTCATTTATAGGCAGCACCCCTGGAAATCTGGTATGTAGGCCTATGCTAAAATTTAAGCAGAAATTAAATAAAATCAGCCTTATTTTCTATCGAGCCCCTTTTTTGCTTGTCAAATTCAAACCAGCACCCCCTGTTAAAATGTGTTACCAGGGCACTTGTCGGTGTTTTTTTGTGTGAAACTGTATGAATAAACATCAATATGGTATGCAACTTGATATATTCTTTACCAAAGCAAAACTGAACGCCAGGGAGTATACTATTACTTGTAAATATCTGATAGTTCTGTAATTTATAGAAAAACACGTTTTTCAAACAATTTGGATTCAATTTATTTCATTTCATTTCGTTTATTTCCAATCCAACATTAGCATTTGTTTTGTACATTTTGATTATGCAATTTAAAACAAGAAAACAAGAAAACACAAAAGCAAATTTCTATGTACAATGACTATAATTAAAATCATTATAAAGAGGTTGGGAATGGAGGCGTCTGCTGCTTAAAGCGGAGCTTGTAGAGCGCAGCCTCCCAATTTAATGCAAAGAAACATTTCATTTTTCTTCCAATTGACATTTAATTCATTTTTCATGTGAAATATACAAACAAATAATATACATGGCCGTAATCAGATTTTTTTGCTGGGAGGGGGGGGGGGCAGGACACGTAAACTAAAAAAAAAAACCGGAGGGGAGTGAAATGACCGAGCTTGTCATGGGGGTGCTTTTTTTTTAAAGTGAAATTAAAGAATTTCATGCAGATTTTTGGTGAATTTTGTGGAAATTATCAGTTAATAAAGTGAGTTTTCAAAATTTCGGGGGGGGGGGGGGAGGGGAACTACCCCCGCTGCATACGGCCATGATGATAAAGTACAAAAAATATTTCCGGAAGAAGGCGCTAAACCCAGAAAGCAGGGGCTTGTGACGTGATACGCCTGATAGATAATAATATTTATAAAATATGTTTCTGGTCTTGCTTGTACAAAACTAAGCAGTTTAGTCTGGGGATATTTAATACTTATCAAACACGTACGTCAGGGGAAAAAGGAGTCACAATTTTGTAACTGTCACGGTGATCCACTGGCCGGGGGATTTTTTTTTCAAAATCAATTTATTGCGTGTGCACACTCGGAGGTAATGGTATGCCAAAATATTACGGAACCATGATGTCCCGGGGGGGGGGGGGGCACTTACATTGGCGAGTGGATACCATGCGCGACCCAAAAAACACGTAAAAAGGATGTCTTTTTCACGATAGGGCACGTTACGTACGTAACGTGATAAGGGTGTAAAAAACACGAAAATAATGAAAAAAGGGTATCTATTTCGCTAGGAAAATTACGTGTTTAGGGTCGAATTTGCGGGGATGATAAAACAAAATTAAAATGTTTTAAAAAGGATGTCCTTTTTGCCCCAAAACTTCGTGTTTAGAGTCCGATTTGCGCGAGGTGTAGAAGGTGGGGTCGTATACTAAACCAAATAAGGTAAAGCCGACGACCGAAGGACCCGTAACAATAAAACATTCCTGTACTTGTTCAGGGGTTCATTTCAGGGAATATTTGCCAAGAGTATCGTTTTGTTTCCAATACTTGTTAAGGGTAGGGTTTCACACGCCAATACTTGTTCCCGGGGGGGGGGGGGCACTTCCATTCACGAGTGGATACCATGCGCGACCATGGGGTCTCGAAAAGCACCCTAAACACGTAATTTCCATATTCTGAAAATGCAACCCTTAACAAGTATTAGCGTGTGAAACCCTACCCTTAACAAGTATTGGAAACAAAACGATACTCTTGGCAAATATTCCCTGAAATGAACCCCTAAACAAGTACAGGAATGTTTTATTGATACGGGTCCTTCGGTCGTCGGCTTAACCTTATTTGGTTTAGTGTCCGACCCCACCTTCTACACCTCGCGCAAATCGGACTCTAAACACGAAGTTTTGGGGCAAAAAGGACATCCTTTTTAAAACATTTTAATTTTGTTTTATCATCCCCGCAAATTCGACCCTAAACACGTAATTTTCCTAGCGAAATAGATACCCTTTTTTCATTATTTTCGTGTTTTTGACACCCTTATCACGTTACGTACGTAACGTGCCCTATCGTGAAAAAGACATCCTTTTTACGTGTTTTTTTGGTCGCGCATGGTATCCACTCGGCAATGTAAGTGGCCCCCCCCCCCCGGGAACTTGTTAAGGGGTGCATTTTCAGAATATGGAAATTACGTGTTTAGGGTGCTTTTCGAGACCCCATGGTCGCGCATAGTATCCACTCGTGAATGGAAGTGCCCCCGGGCATAATGTCGGCAACTATAGGTCTTTATATGTTTTATTCCCCGTCCATCCCCTATCAAAACGCTCCAACGACATTCTGCAACCAAATAAGAGTGAATTAGGTCCATCATTGATTTTACAGGAGATGTAACTGTGATAATCAATTCCGTCCAGAGTTTGTGGTGAACGTAATTCTTCTACCACATCGGTAGTTTACAGATGAAGTAATGGATTATTCCTGTCGGTGGTTGGATACACGGCCCATCGCGCCAGAGCCCGGTGTGCGTACTTGATCGCACGACACCACAGTTGGAATCCCTTGTGCTGGAGTCGGGTTGTCCTGGTGCCCAGGCATGAAAGTCCATAGGGGTTCCGTCTGACCACACGAAATCACCTTCCATTAACCGATCGTGAAGACCGAGCCAGAGACCACCATGAAGATCCTGTAAGCAAGAAGGGTTAGTACCTCGTTAGTACCTCGAGTACCTCGTTATAGCGGGATCGAATTCATGATTTTCGGCCCAAGCAATAGCCTGGGAAGTGGGGGGGTGCTGAAGCGCCCCCATATTATTATTGTGTGCTGCGTATGTTGTACACCATAGGCAGCACATAGCAAAAACTCTGGTGTTAACTGGTGTACATAGAGGACCACACCAATTATTTTACTCCCATGTCAAATTGACAGTGTTAGTTTAACCCCTACATGTGTTATTAATAGTATTACAACACCTTTGGGTGTTACATTTACACTCTTTGGTGTTATGTTCAACCTCTAGGGTGTAATTTTAACACCCCATGGTGTGGTCCTCTATAGACACCAACTGGTGTCAGTTTTAACACCACAGTTTTTACAGTGCACCCTCTGGAAAATCTGGGACCCGTTTCAGGAAGAGTTACCACTGTTGTAACTTTGCCATTATGGCAACTACCACGGAAACCTTGATTTTGATTGGCTGCTGAACCCTGTTGCCATGGTAGTTGTCATAATGGCAAAGTTACCATAGTAGTTATACCTCTTTATGAAACGGGCCCCGGGCCCCGGGTATGTAGAAATTTGACCAAAATCACCTTCATCGGCATGAGACCTTTTTCTTTGTCACTTGTCATTTTTTTTTAGATCTGGGCCCCGTAGGATTGAGCTTAGCGATTAACCATCTGGTTGATTTATAAGAATAATTGCACTCATTATTGTTTATGATAAATCGTAAAACTCTATAGATATCTATAAGCTTCATGTTACGGGTCTCGGGTTGGACTATGCGCCATGAAAATACAGAAAAGGGGGAAAAGTATCGTTGACGCATGCGTGGAAAAAAAATCGATTTGGTTGGTAATTTTTTCGCCTTTGAATCCTATTATACATTTAGCTTTCTCGGGGAGTTTCTCGCCTCGTAACATAATATAAAGTTCCTATTGTGATGAAACTTACCAAAGAATCACTCGACTTCCTCCGAGAGGATTCGTAGAGAATATTGATGAAGTTTTGTTCGGGCTGAGAATGAATCGACACCAAGTGAGCCATTGTGTCCGGACTTGTTGCCTCGCCACTGAGAGAAGGTACGGTGTAAGACTGGCAAAACCGCTCAGCTTCGTTCCAAGTCGAATTTTGGCTAAAGAACCTATACACAATGAGAAACAGTTCACAAGTAATTATTCTAGTGTGTGCAAAGGATTGCCTTGACTATTGAATCCTGTAAAAAAATATATATAGCCCTATTTATTAAAAAAAAAACGTAACCATGTATACGACACATAAAAGCATCACACTAGAAAACACCGGTGTTAATTTAACACCAGCCCGGTATCTTTATCGGTCAACACCAGTTAAGAATCAAACCGATATTGGTTTAACACTTATTTGGTGTCGCTTAAAATGTCAATTTGGGGCTAGCTTAACGCCAAACCAGTGTTGTTTCAACACCTCTCTGGTGCGAACCGATACCAGGCTGGTGTTCAATTAACACCGGCGTTTTGCAGTGCAATCGTTTACATGATGACGATATACAGTTAATTTTAAATAAGAATCTCTGCAAACCATGACGAGAAATTTCAGTGTGAAGACGAATGACGAGATCAAGGCTGGTGAGGGGTGAGATCTCGTCATTTGGGTTCCGTAACACAAAGGTCAGCGATTAATCGATTGATTGCACATAGTAATCAATGGAATCAATCGTAAAAAATGTTTTACGGTGCTTGCTAAGCTTTGTGCTTCGATCCCTTGATATCATCGTCCGACCATAGGGTCCATGGTCCGACGGAGTCACGGAAGCTTATAGGTGCCAACCAGATGACGAGATATGAAAGACGAGAAGACGGATTAATATAGACAAGATTAAGACCAGTTGTTTGAACCCAGCAAGTCGATTTCTTTGAGACGAGAATACAGGATGACAAGTTGTCGAAACTTGGCAAGTCGACTTGTTTGTGAAATGAAGAGAAGATGACGAATTGTTGGATAAAATCCAACTTAATTTTCCTTACTATTCTTTCGGAAAAATTATAAGTGCCAACCAGATGAAGAGATAGGAAGATGAAAGAAGGGTCAAATGACGAGAAAAAGAGTTGTTGAAACTCTTTAAGTCGACTTGTAAATTAACATCACTTTTGAAATTAGAAGACATGATGATGAATTGTTATAATTTGGACAGCCGACTTGTTTGGGACAAGAAGACAAGATGAAGAGTTGTTGGAACTTATCGGCCCGAATTCACAAAGGTTCATGGTTTCTGCAGAAACCATGGTTTCAACCGTGGGTTTTCGGCATGATTTTGAGTCAACTGTTTTAGGTGGTTTTAAACCGTGAGTTTTAGAAACCATCGTTTGTGAATACCAAATTTTAGAAACCATGGTTTTTCAAAAACCATGGTTTCTAAAACCCACGGTTTCTAAGAGCCATGGTTTCAAACGAAACCACCTTTGTGAATTCGGGCCATCAAGTCTACTTGTGTTTTACATGACAACAAGATGACGAGTTGTTCAAACGCGAAAAGTCGACTAATTAAGGACAGTATGAATTGATTATTATTAAACTAATCGTGATACGAGGGCATATTTTTATCATCGAACATATATAGATATATACATATATATATATATATATATACATATATAGAACATTTAGAAAAAATGTAATGTTTGAAATTTCATACGATCAATCGCTATAGGCCTGTTATACGGGACCTTGTTTGGCACTTATAGGCTCCTGTAAAGACATAATGAAACACAGTTCAAGTATCCATTCCTCTCGACATCCACTGTCTAAAAAGACCGTTTAAGTTAAGGGGCTCGCCCTGGTTCGACAAACCCCTAACCTTGTCCTTGAGTCCGTGCTCTTCCCCAAATTTGACAGACTGCCCCAGCCCAGCGAATATTGATACATTGGTATATATATATATATATATATATATATATGCAACAATTTTGTCTATAGAAATGATGAATGACCAATGAAAGAGAGATGCTCTCTCTGTAGATAAAAATCAATCTAAGATCGGATCGAAAGTTTCAATCGAATAAGATCGATTTCTTAATAAAATCTATTAGATTGAAAACGTAAATCCAATTTTGGGTCGGTCCCTGATGGCAATCTATTTCAATTTAAGGAATTTAGAGAGAGGGAGTAAGATGGATTTGAGATTTGGAGAGGAGAATAAAAAGAAATAGAAGAGAGGGAGAGAGGGATGAGGGGGGGGGGGTAGAACTTGCCTATAACAATGATGATCGAAGGCAGTCCAAAAAGTCGGGCAACAACATCCGGCCAGCGCCCCGGTGGGACAGACAAGCAGGATGATAGCCGATGCGGCTAGACATGCTAGAAGGAACGTACTCCTATAAAGCTCCATCACAAAGAACATACATTAATCCTTTACTAAACGTTTCTTGTAGACACGAGTTCTTGGACGAATCACAAATTGTGATCCTCGGCACATTAAAACACCCATTTATAATGAATTTGGAAACCGAAATATTGGAACCTTTGGTTCTGAACAATGACAGAGATTAATTGGACCAGAAATTGGCACTGACCCTGACTTTAGGATTTCCAGAAACCATTCTTAGTAGTCGTTTTCAATAAACACAAGTCTCCTGAAAGCAAATGTTTATCAAATCGGATATCCGGATTGATTAAAGCAGGTATCATGGTTATCATCTGGTTGTATTTTAAACCAGATATGGATAATGTAGAGCATTCAGTGAGCCATTAAATTTTGGGTAAAAGATAATAAACAAGCCAGCGAATAATATTAAAAAATATTTACAAGAATTTTTGTTGACAGTGTTCGACTATGAACTAATATCATATACGATAAAAAATGAAAAAGGTTATCAATTTAATTCAGTTCAATTTATTTTCCCGTACTGATTTTAACTTGTTAACCTGATTTCCAGGGATACTGCCTATGGTAAAAAAAAAACATAATTATGCAGAACCCCTTGCAAACTCTTGATGTTGCTTCAACAACCCCAGCACCCCGCTACCTAGTGCCATGGTTTTACTGAAGTGATAATGGCGGTTTATTATTTGATCAAGATCTTTTGTTAATTTACAGGTGCAGTTCTACGAAAGACTATAGATGTAGATGCTATGTCGGTGTATAAAAGTTCATTTCGATGATAAAGTAACACCACAATTTCCATGGGCGGATCCAGGATTTTTCGAAAGGGGGGGGGCACATTTTCCCGAGGAAAAATTTGATAAGCAAAAAAAAAGATTTCAACCTAATATTAAGGGAATTTCGTCCACGAAAAATTTGATAACATCACCGGTAGGTGCATGATTTTAGAAGTCAGCATCCTTTAAGGCGTTACAAATTAACCATGGTGTTTGCGGTTTGGATATAACTTATGTTGAATCTATACTTTTTATATATAAATCATTTTATATAAATCATTTTGTATCTCATATAGGATTCATATCTTTATGTACTGTCAATCATAATTTACAGTATTTTGACTTCTATGTTCTCCATTTCACCCTCCTCTTCTCCACCACTTTCTGTTTTTTTTCTCTCTATACCTCAATCAATTTTCTCTTTACTATTTGGAGGACATACCCCCTCTCTTTCTTTCCATTATACTCTCATTTCTCTCTCTCTCTTCTTCTTCTTCTTCTCTTTCCCTCTTCCCCTTTGCTTATTTCTCTCTTTCTCAGACTTCTATTTATGAGATACATCTTTTAGTTGGAGATAAGTTTTGACGTAGAGTACTGTAATTATGTTTTTATGCATTTGCTTTGTTATATCTGTATATTGTACTTCATGATTTTTGTAAATTGACCCTTTCAGCTTGTGCTGCTGGTCAATTTTTATGTGCATAATTACCAATAAATAAAAAAAATAATAAATAGATAACACCAAGGAGTGTCCATTTAATAATTTCTTTGAAACTGTTAGTAACCTAGCAACGAAAAGGAAAGGATGTAAGGATATTGACGAATTCGTTCAAATATTGCTTAAAATATAATCCAGCAAATTTATCACCACTTGCTCATTTTCTACTGGATATGTACTGAAAATATATTAAGAAACATGTATTATTGTGCCTATCAAACAAAGAGGCGATAACACAAGTCAAATAGAAGTCAGGTGATTATACACCAAATTCATCACTGACCTTTCTCGCAAAATTGTAAAAAACCCTGCATGTATTTTAGAAATTGAAGAACTATCAGATTTTTGCAACTAATGGTGTTCTTCCTGACATTAAATTCTGCTTTGGTTTAGAACAAACCATGCCACCTTGATGTTCATTCACAATGTTGTAAACTGGAATTTGAATACCATAATAATATCTTTGACTTCTCTTAGGCCTTGCATACACAACAAATCATTCCACCTTCTTATTTTCATACATACCTGATCTTTCACATTTTCTTTATAAATATTCTGTGGTTTCCGTTCACTTCAATATTTCCCTGTTCATAATTTTTATGCTGGTCAAAATCAAATAGTGATCGAATTGAACCGAATAGGCCCTATCCGGCCTTTTCGGAAAGGCGAGTAGAGTTTACTTGAGTTCGCTAGGAAGAAGGGGAAAAAACATTTGGTAAAGTACAACTGGGGACGCATGTCTCTCTTAAATTCAGGGAAAAAACTAAAATGTAAGAAACTCTATGTATGAAATATCATCAACAAAATAGGCATGGGAATGTTTATTAATGGAGTTGCTCTCAAGCATGGGCGGACTCAGGATTTTTCAGCGAAAAAAAAAATTGACACGCAAAAAAAAAAGGTTTCTAGCAAAAAAATTAGGATATTTCGTCCATGAACAAAACTGACAAGCAAATAAGGGTCTTTCAGAAGGGGGGGGGGCACACTTCTGTTTTAACAGCAATTTTACATTACAAATTTCTATTGTGCCTCTCAAAAGAGGGGGCACGGGCCAGCTTTGCCCCCCCCCCTGGATCCTCTAGTAGTCTCAAGAGTTGCACAAGACATAAAAAATGTATCGTCACAGCACGGCGTGGTGCCAGCTCTTCACATTACAGAGTTATCAATAAAGTGTCTGAGGGGGGGGGGGGGTAGGGTGTAGAATCATCCCCCAGTATTGTTGGAGTTAAGGAGATCAAAACTGCTTATTAATTATCCATCTTCAATGTATAGATGTTGGTATCCATAAAATGAGAGAGTGGATGATGTCATCCACTCAGGGACGGCGATCATTGGGACCAGGGAGCACAGTTCCCCACCTTTTGAAGCACTAAAAAAATGCCACTTTTACGCAAGAAAAATGCCCCCTCACGAGCGTGTACTGTGTCCCGTTCACCTGAGAAGGACCGTTTGTTTTATGTGTGGGCAAATGCTACCGGAATTGTAAGGGGTTGTGTCTTTGAAGAATAACACACTCAACACCCCATAGCACTAGCGTACCTACGGACGGGGGGGGGGGGGCAGTCTGCCCCCCTGACGAGTCACAACCCTTGCAAAGGACGTATCCCTGCCCCCCCCTGACGAGCATGAAACATATTTTTGCCCCCCCCGACGAGCTTGAAGACTTTTATTATTATTTTTTTTTTGCTTGTAATTTTTTTTTCTGGTACAATATCCTTTATTTGTGATTGAAGACCCTTTTTTTTTGCTTCTCATTTTTTTTGGCGGACGGTTTTGTCCCCCCTGTGGAAAATCCTAGGTACGCCTGCCCCATAGGAAAATTTTGGGGGTGCTAAAACCCCACTCCCAGCATCCCCCGCTTCTCAGGGCTATGACGTTGGAGGAAGAAAACTCACTAAGTGGAATAGGTCCGGATATCCGATTCTATAAATATTTGCTCCAAGGAAGCAGGTGTTTATTGAGAGCGACTACAATGAATGATTTCTCAAAATCCGAAATCCACGATCATTACCAATATCTGGTCCAGTTTATTTGTCTTTGTTTATAGACACATAATATAGTTTATTAAGTACTGCAGGGGTATAACACTTTTCTGTTAAACGTGTTATATACACCTCTCAGGTGGCGTAATGAGTCAATATTTTGGAGGGGCCATATTTGGCGTACTGGTGGCAAATTGAGAGCTGCGAGAGTATGAAGCGAGTGAAGTATCTTAAAAATTGTAGATACTGATATATAATTTTGTGTTAAAGTTTTTGACATTAAAAAAACAATGAAATCATATCATAATTGACCCTTTCTTTCTTCGTTTTTTCTTTTTTTCCTGTTTTATATTTGGTCATGATCTTTTTTGTTTGGGGGGCCTCCATCTGTACGACAGTTCACTTTTTAGATTTTAAAGAAGACTTGTACTTTTAAAAGGCCAACAATGTAACAAGGGGTAGGAATTGGATGGAGAGGGGTTAATTGGGAAGAAACCCCAAAACAGCTATTACAAGTTGGAAGATGTGGTCATTTAACATGAATTTCAGCATGTTCAGTAACTGTTCTCGGTCGGGCCAATAGAATTTGCAAGATTTACTTATGAAGGTCTTAAATAAGAAGGAAGAAAGGAACAATAATCATCATTTTATAAGTATTGCCATTTTTAGTTTATTTGTATGAAATTTCCTTAGAATCATTTTACCTTTGTTACTTATTGATATAGTTTCTTATACACGTGGAGCGTTGTGGCCCAGTGAATTAGTCTCCTGACTTTGAAACAGAGGGTCGTGGGTTCGAATCCCATCCATGGCGTAATTTCCTTCGACAAAAATTATTTATCCACATTCTGCTGCACCCGACCCAGGTGAGGTGAATGGTTAACCGGTAGGATTTAATCCTTGAACGATTTAGCCGTGTTAGCGCCTATTAATATGGCGGCTAAGCTACAGCCAGGGTAATTGTGATACCAAGTGTCAAAGCGCAGTTGAGTATATATGCACAAAGTAACTGCGCTATATAAATGGACATATTGTTATTATTGTTATTCGTATTATACGACGTGCTATCTTCAAGATGATCTGAACTGAAGGTCGAAAATTAAGTTCAATTCCTTCCTGTGTTAAATAGTGCACGGGCATGACGGGAATGTACATCTTAAATAGACAAATCATAAACTTTGCACTAAGATGCTTGTTTATAGAAATGTGATAAGAACAGCAGTCAGGAGAAAAAATGGACTTAACGTTTAGCTGATGGATATTAAATAAATAATTGAGAATCTGACTTTGCATCGACAACTGGTCACCACTCGTACTTTCAGCATGTTTTACCTGAATTTCTGTTGATTTTGGAGCACATCCAATATCCCTGTTCTCCCCGATTTTCTTTCCCCCCCTCTCATTCCTGTATTTCGTATACCTCCTGATTGTTTTCTTTACCCTCCTCTCCTTTCTATTGTTGGTGGTTCATCTTCCTTCTTCTTCTTTTTAATCCCTCTTCACACTTCTTCTCTTTTATACCAGCAACATAGCCAAATCAATTGGCTGTAAAAGTAATAGTCTACTAGCGCCATCTCGCGGTGGGCTTGTTGAAAGTTTTGCAGATTAAAGGGGAAGTTCACCCTGAAGAAAACTTTCTTGTAAAAATAGCAGAAAAAATAGTAAAAAATATTGGTGAAGGTTTGAGGAAAATCCGTTAAAGAGTAAGAAAGTTATTAGAGTTAAAAATTTTGGATTTGTGACGTCATAAACGAGCAGCTGTCCCAGTGTTATGTAATATAAAATGCATACATTTCAAATTTTGTATGGTTCCTGATGACTTAATTTTGTTTTCTTTTCATGATCGGGTGTGAAACGATTTGTCTATTGATATACAAAAGTTACAGTGAAAACCATTTTCAATTTTCTGAGAAAATGACATTTCATTGATTTTTTACCATTCGCTATGTAGGAATGCTGCTCGCATATGACGTCACAAATCAAATAATTGAAATTCTAATAACTTTTTAATTATTTGATGAATTTTTCTCAAACCTTCGGCAATATTTTTCATTAATTTTTCTGCTATTTTTACAATAAACTTTTTGTCAGGATGAAATTCCCCTTTAATGGCAACGGGGGGGGGGGGGGGTCACATCCTACAAGCAATGCTGTTCAGTTGACCCCCCCATTCCTACAGATATGTTGTCATTATGCAATTCAAAATTTTCTCGATGAAGCAATATATTAATTTGCATTTTATATTTTCAGTTATGCTGTTGTAGAGGATTTTGTATTCTTATATGGAAATAAAATGAAAAAATACGAATTTTAAACAATAATCTTAAAAACGTCTTTAAAAAAAGAAGAAATCTGGATATATCTAAAAAAATAAAATTGTCCTGCCAAGTACTAGCATTTTACACTACAACCTTTGGTGTTCAAATTCATAATGAATATTGGAAATATTAATTTTCACAACGTACCATATAGCTTTTTAATTCCAGTGGAGAAACTGCATACCCTCTTGTAGGCCCTTATCACATACCAGGATAAAGCTATGTAAAAAAAATCTTTCTTGATAACAACAAGCTTGAGTCTACAAATAACGTTCTTTTTACTCTTTCTTCTTTTTCATTCAGATGACCAGTCCCACGTATTCAAGTTAATGTTAGTGTTTGTTCAATACCTGGATGTTAATCGTGTAGGCAAACAGAGTCTCTCATCCCCTATATAGCACAACAAACCTTCCCACTTTCGATGAAATATCGAGTGTTTGCCAACCTTGTGCTGACAAACTCTTACGTAATGCAAAGAAAGCTGCCACTAACATTTAAATGTACTACATTTCTGTTTTCTCCCCTTCCTTTACTTAAAGAGGGAGTTCACTCCACCGACCTCAAGTTAACAGAGAAATATTATAGAAACATGCATGGTAGAAAGTTTGGCATTTTTTTCATATCAGATTTCTACTTTTGCAGTCATGTATGCGGATATTTTTCCCCTTCCAGTAGCCTTTGTAAATGGTTTAAGATGATATAATAATAATAATGATATTCAGCTCATATACAATACATATTGATCTCGACGAACCTGGAAACTTTAACATTTTAATTTCAATTGATATCGTGATACGTAATAACATTTTTTAACGCAGATTTGAACCAAAATAATCTGATTTGTTTAGGAGGTCGTTCCATATCATAGTGTGTATATAATCATAATATCAATATAAACATTTCATACCAGGCTTAATACTACAATATTCCTGCTACTAAACGTTGGCAAGCTTATGACGGCATCCCAGGTAAAAATTATTCAAAAGGTTTGACCAAAAAATCGTATGATGTTTATTTCATATTTATTTTTGTTTTAAATTTTATTTTATTTCCAGGAACACAATTACAATCATTACAATAATAAATGTCAGTACATTGAAATGGTCATCATACAATATTCAAAATACAATATCGAAATGTAAGAAAAAAACAGACTAAAAAGGGAAAATAACACCAGCTAATGCCTGGGGGTATCAAAAGTCATAACTCCATGACAGATGGATTTTCATACAATTTTCCTGGGTAGCTTCTCTATTCAAACCAAATTTTACTTGGACTGGATTTTTCCTCTAACTGGATAATTATATTTTGTTCAGTTGATAAATCTGAATTATTCACATTGTGTGAAAAAAACTGGGCCACCTTTGATAAGCGGTTAAAAAGTGATCAGATAAAGTAATGGGGCAATTCCATAAAATAATAAACCTTTTTTGTTCATCCGACCCCCATTTTTCTCAAGTTTTACTTCACTTTATAAACTGGCCAAGTGATGGTCCTTTACGAACATTACAGACTGTAAATCGAACAAGAAATCAGAGACACAAAATTTCATGAAGGTTCTAAATAATATCGTAGGGCGTAGCACATTCATATTTTATGGAATTGCCCAATGATATCACCCATCATAATTATTCCCTGAAACAGAATGAATTGATAATATTGACATCACATAACTTGCTGGAATCCTGGAATAGATGCTTTGCATATATATATATATATATATATATATATATATATATATATATACGTAAACAGGCGCGTACGCAAGGGGGGGTTCAAACCCCCCCCCCCTTTTCGTTTCGTTTCCTTTTTTTTTTTTTTTTTTTTTTTGCTTGTCACCCCAGAGGAGAGGTCGGTCTGGTCAAGGAGTTACTCCTTGGTCTGGTTACGGACAGTTCCCCTACCCAATAATGTATATGACAGCAATAATGAACAGAATCTCATGTTTCCGACGAAAAACACAGAAAAAATTTCCGCTCGCTCGCTCCATTTTATTAGATCTTTTATTTCCGCATGTCGCCGACATGATCACGGTATCGCCATTAACAAGGCCATACATGATTATCATGATGTATACTTATGAATACAAGTGAACCAAGACAAAGACATACGTTTTCTTACAAAATATGTTTTACCAATATGAAAACCAAAATGACGGAAAACGCTAAAATGTCGGTTGGCTCGCTCCGCTCGCTCGTAATTATTTATGAAATTCCATAAGTATCTAGTCTCCTGTTCAAGGCCGTATTATGAGTGTTGCGAATAGAAGGACATGTAGCATCGACTAATACTTGATTAACTAACAAACTATTGACAAGAAATGTATGTTTTGACGGGAAAACGCGAAAATTTCGGCTCGCTCACTCCGCTCGCTCGTAATCATTTATGAAATTTCTTAAGTTTCTAGTCTCTTGATCAAGGCCATATCATGAGACTTACGAGCAGAAGGACATGTATCATGAACTAATATGTAATCATTACCAATGAGAAGAATTGTATGTTTTGACGGAAAAACGCAAACATTTCGGCTCGCTTGCTCCGCTCGCTCGTAATTATTCATGACATTTCTCAAGTTTCTAGTGTTCTGATCAAGGCCATATCCAGGCGCGTAGCCAGGGGGGCGGTCGCCCCCCCAAAACGTCCCCAAAAAGAAAAAAAAAGAAGGGAAAAAAGGAGAGGAGAAAAGGAATAGGGAATGAAGGAAAGGGAAGAAAGGTAGCTTTGTGTTTTTTCTATTTATTCTTTATTTTGTTCTCAAAAGAGAAACTCCTTCACTCTTCTTGCTTTAAATTCATATATGAATTTTGCTTCCGCGCTGCGCGCGGTTAAATGACAATATTGAAGTTCTCCATGTTCCCCCACCTTTTCTCTAACCCTGTTTTTCCACCTCAGCTATGTGCTTCTTGCCAGTTAAAGTTAAAATTGTATACATTAGGGCATGAATTTGAGTAAGGTTAGGCCGAAGTAAATGTATGAAGTTATCTTTTTTTTTTCAATTGATCGCGCATCTTCTGGTCTGGTCGGCTCCGAGCGGGTAAAATCTTTATATCAGTTTCTGCCGTCACCTCCATAAAGTCAGCTTCTCCCGCTTTTCAGCTCATTACTATAAACAACCATAATTTGGGGGCAAACAGGTTCCTAATTTAAAAAGAGGAAGGTATGGAATTCGTGTCGTATTAAATAAAAAAGTACAATATTTTTTTATCAAATTGTATTAAACTTCATGTCATTTCCCTGTATACATTCATCTCCTGTCCTGTTTTGCGCCCTCAGTTTGAAATTTTGAATGACACTTAAGTTTCTTTATATTCAAAATGAAGCGCTTCAGGATAAGTAAAAAAAATTAATCATCCTTTATTATATAGATAGATAATTTCAATAAATCACAGAAGTTTCAACTTTATGCGCACTATTTTCCTTGTAATGAAGTTCAATAATCTTAGAAAATCAATTGAATTAGAGACGATTGGGTATTAGAGATATCTACATTTGATGAAACGTCCGCCCTTTGAAATTTCAGAGTTTCATTGCTCATCGCGGGGAGGAATATCTTCCTCTACCAATCTTCTCCTCTGTTTTGCGAGTTAAAAATATGCACTGATGCTAAATTGTTTGTAATCAAATCTGATCTTTCCAAAGAAAGTTTCAATATATCTTTGAGAATACCCTTTTCTCGGGACCCTTTTTATGGCAAGAAAAATTGATAAATCACATTAGCATCATTTTAATTTCCTCCATTGTATACCTCTTTTGTGCGTTTACAATCATTTTTGAAAACAAGGTTCAAAATCGCAATATAGTCAACCGAATTGGAGGTACTAGAGACAAGAGAAACGGCTCCTTTTCATTTTAATTTATGAAACACTAAAAGCTTCGCGCTTCGCGCGGGAGGGGGAAACTCCCCCTCCCTGCACCCACCCCCTAGGGAGCGCGCTTCGCGCGCTCTTTAAGTGTTGGCACGCTTCGCGTGCATTTACCGCACCCTCCAAAATGAAATCCTGGCTACGCGGTTGGCCATATCATGAGTGCTACGATCCGAAGGACATGTAGCATCGACTATGATACCGACAAACTATTGACAAAAAGGTTATGTTTTCAACCCCAAAACGAGAACATTTCTGCTCGCTCGCGGGTCATGATCGCACTGTTACATACCCATCCCCACTTAAATGTTATTGTCTTATTTGCAGCGCTGATAAAAAAGAAAAAAAATTATCACCTCCCCCCCCCGCTCATCACTTTTTAGAGACTGGGCTGGAGATTAAAAAAAAAAAATCAGCTCGAAACCCCCCCCCCCCTTTCAAAAATCCTGCGTACGCGCCTGTACGTAAAGGAAGGTATGAATATACATAAAAAATACCTTAAGACGTTAATTATATATATTTAATAAAATATTAAGAGTTTCACAGCTTACAATCAATAAATCTGAAGAATATCATGCAAAAGGTAAAATTTCTTTGTAACGCTTGTGGTAACATTCAGATTCGTGTAAAAACATGAAGAAAATTGTATCTTTTTTGTTTGTTTATCTCTGTACGGCGAATCTACAAAAGCGCCCTCAATCGTGTAAATATATTTTGTATTTTGTGTTCTGGAGATAGGCAGATATTGCGCAAAGTAATTTTTACAGCATATTTTTTTTTATTAAAACGAAAATTTGATAAAAATTCTTGTCTTAAATCATGAAAAACACCAAATTTATTCAAAGCATATATTCAAACCGTTTGGATATCACGTATTTGGGTTAAGTGGGCAATTTTAGACAAAACAAGTGAGCCCCAACGTGAGCGATATCTTTTTGTAATAAATTCATCATAATCGGAGGGCCAAAGCTGAAAACGAGGGGTTTCATCTTAGTCATCATACAATACTTTTAAAATATTAGTTTAATACTTAGCTAAAATCATAAAACATGAGGTTTAAAAGGATCTCCAGCTAAAAAATATGTTGGGAGGTCCAAAAATATTATGGCGTCGTTTGAAAACGGCCCATATTTTGATGGCCTATCATATTTTTTATGCAGGATTCTAAGGATTCGTGTAATTGCAACAATACGGAATCGTATGAAGGAAAATCAATTCCCTACAAATTGATATCACTTCGGTAGCTGGGCCAAACCAAGAATTTTGAGATTAAAAAAAATATGTTAATTAAAATAATTTGTGATAAATCTATCAAGAAATTATGGCTTGATCCCCGGGGGCCAGTCAAATATATTGCTGTACACATGCATGACAAAAAAAGCGCGTTTAAAGGGGTGTTTTTTTTCAGTTTTGGACGCGGGCCTCGCGTGCACTCGTTCAGGGTATAAAACACAAATAAAAAAAAAAGGTTTTGAAAGACTGGTCAATGATAAATGGCGGGGTCAAACGAATTTAGGGTATGTCTTTTTTCCCCAAAGCTTTTTGTTTTAAGACTAGCCAAACGTGTTTAGGGTATGATCCCCCAGCTTTTCCCCAGGGATCATATTCTTGTTTAGTGGGCCAAAATGTGTACATGAAGCCTGCGAAAAACTTGTTTAAACAGTTATTTTGCACAAAGAGAAAAAACTTGTGAAGGGGGTGTTTGGAAATAATTTGGTCCCGAAAGTGTACAGCAATACATTTGACTGCCCACTTGGGGATTGATTTATAAATAATTTAAAAAACTTTATTAATGCATAACACTTCAGAAAAAAAACCACATAACACAATCATCAACAACAACAAAGCCAATATTTTGATTAAAAATTCATTAGGCATCAAAGACTCAAATACCGTGATAATACAGCATTAAAAGGTTTGCCTGTATATTCTACGTCGGAATATTATCCAAAAATGGGCCTTTACACACTTCATGATCAGTACTTCATTCTCGCTTTTTGGTCAAGATCTGAAGAAGACTTAAACTGCAGGAATGTCGCATCAGAATAGCAGAGGCATGCAGGGGCGACTGCCCCTGTGATATTTAAAACATTGAACATAATAGATACATAATACTGAACATATAAAAGAGGGGGAAAGGGAAAGACTGAAAACAAAGAAGGAATTATATATAATTATCAATAGCGTATCCATCATGAACTTTGACAAAAATAAATGTATGGGCCCATGGACAAGCATAGTAGGTCACTATTGTCGTGATCGTCATGATTGTTCCCAGGCCCATGAATATGATATACACAAAGATATGAAAAAAATATTGTGTCAACTTTAGCCCCCCCCCTCAGCTCATCAAATTGTCCTGGCTCCGTACCTGGCTAAAAGAGATGGTGAAATTATGTAAGGATTATTGGCCCTTGGGAAAAGGGTCCATTTTGAAATGTTAAGATATGTTTTGGGCCATCAACCTCTAATCACGGAATGTATATATAGATCATGAGAAGACAGAGTTTCGGAAGGCAGTGAGTGCATGCTATAAGGAGCGTGGAAAGGGTATCGATCATCAATAGATAGAATTTTAGTAAGGTTTATTTTATAGATATGCTAGTGATTGCGCGCTCTATCGCGTCGTACATTTGCATGACAAAGCAACCAAGAATGTGGCATGCCCATGTCATTATTCTGCGGCGAGAATGCCACAATTATCCCGTAATTATGTTTGATCTTCTGCTTGTAATTAGCGCCCCGAGAAGATAACAGATTACGCAACACTCGAGTCAAGTGCGTACCAATCATGATGTGATCAATCTGACCGATCAATCAACTCATTAAGATGGCCATCACGTGACCAAAGCGGCGGGTTTATGCCCTAAACTCTTACCCCCCCCGAAATACCCCAAAACAAGTTCCTATATTTCACTTTTCATCATATTACACAGATATCAGAAGTACTTTCCTTTCCTCGTATTTACCCCCTCTCTCGTTACTGTTTTTGCTGGTCGACAGAGGCTTCCCTCTTTGAAGGAGGGAGGGTGAGAGTAGGGACTGTTAGCCCCTCAAAGTTTCCAAAACAGTCATTGTATTGTAGTTTTCAACTCCCTTGAAAATCTGCGCACTTTTATTTTTTGTTACATTATATATATATATATATATATATATATATATATATATATACAAACATGATTATTTTCGTTTGCTCGGTCGCTTCTCTCACTCATCAATCTTCAGTCCTTAACAACCTTTCCCTCCTTGCGCCAAAAATGTCTTCGTCCTATTCTCCTCAATCATGTCCATGCTCTATTTGTAAATTAATTCAATTTATTATCTATTAGTTTGTTATTCAGCTTTATATTATATTTCACATCCATACATTTGTTAATGAATTATTTTAGTAATTCATTTATCTAATTATCATGATGTTCTTTTAGGTATTTAGCTTAAATAATATTTAAAAAAAGGTTTATGCATTTGTTCGTTCAATCATTCACAGGTACTCATTTACTTTTTATTTTTTAAAATCATTTAAAAAAATATTTTTGAAAGTCTGGAAACGTGGAAGGGGGAGTAGATTTAGGAGTAAGTGTGTACGGAAATATAATGATTACAGAAATATATGAGCAAATTTACCAATTGATAAACAAACAAGTGAACAAGCGTTGTAAAAATAATATTAAATTTCATTTCTTTTCGATTCACGACACAAAGATTCAAAACATGCAATAGCAATATAAGAAGAAAAAAAATAGTAAGGGCGGGATAAATTTCTCAACACGATCAAACTGAAGAATTAACGTTTGAAATATTTTACGATGTCTTAGCCGTAATGACCCACCCTAAAAATACTGGGGTAATTTGAAGGCTGAAGGGGCAGGGGTGGTTAGATTTCGGATGTTGTTTCTTTATTTCTGATGCACGTTTTCTAAATGCATTCATAGTCAAATTGCTACTGTTATTTGCATTTATACAGATATTCTTAATCAATTATTCAAAATATACACCTTTTTCTGAAAATTATGATATTTATTATGAACATCAACTTGTCAATAAATTATAGTCTAGAAATTTGGTCAAAATATGTATGTTCAGATTATGCAATACCTTGTGCAAAGGTAAATTAATGAATAAAATAACTAAAATGATATTATGCAATGCGTTTCTATATACTTGTTTCTTTTATTCACAATGAATATTTTAACTTTAAAGAATCAAATGAAATTATAGTTTGAAAACGGTATATTTATTCAATGATTTCTCATTGACCTCCTGACAAAATAATTCCCCACACACGAATGCAAAATGTCATTTTTTAAAATCTTTAAATGCCTGCATGCCTAAAACTCTGTAATCATACATGGGGGAACGCAAATTTGGGATCAACATTTGCACAAAATGTTTAGAAGTAAAAAACTACGATACGACAGTGCGATTTTTAAAAGAGTAATTCAAATGGTTACAAAATGATAAGAGATTTTGTAGAGGGAAGGGGCAAATCATCTCGGGGTTAGCTGAAATCAAAGACTTTATACAAGAAAGGGAGAGACTTGTAAAAAAAAGATCTCTATGATCTCTATGTTGTATTCCTTTCCCTTCCTTGCAACTCTTTTCTTCCTGTTGTTTGTCTTCTCTATCCATATTTCTCTCTCTCTTTTTATCCATCTCTCTTCCTCTCTTTCTTTGAAATGTTGAATTGTAAATACTACTTTTTTTTATTAATGTAGAAGAACTATACACCGGTAAATGATAATCTGGACCACCATACCAATATGTGTTAAGGATAATATTTTACTTTCAAATTCTTCTAACTTTGTTTATTCTTACGTACAGCCTTACAACTTCATGTTTTTACCTCTTTCATAATGTTTGTACTTTCTTTTCTTCTGACTTTTTGCTCCACTACTTCCCTTCACTCCACCCCCCTCTCTCTCTATCTGCCTCTCCTCCTTCCCACCTCTCTCTTACCTTTCCAAAATTCCACAAAACAAGTAGTTTTCAATACCATACTTTATCCGTATTATTTATTTTGTAATTATCTGTGTTATTGTTTGAATATTTTTGTGTCTTTATTACCTTGTGAATACATCGCAATTCGGCCTTAGCCGCGACGATGTCTTGATTTTTATCAATAAACCATTTATCTATCTATCTATCTATCTATTTATCTATCTATCTAAAAAACGCTGAACCCTTGCGAAATGCCGATCATATATAACAAAGAATTTCTAACGTTCAATGTGCAGAAAATGATGTTCATTTTTTAAGGGAAAATTTGTTTATAAAATTATACATTTGTTTAAATACTTACATAATAATATTGTTGCTCTCTTAACCCCCTTTCCCCCTCGAATTATCCTGGATTTGACAGTGTTGCCATGTAAACACACAATCTTGATACGCGTTAAGGATGTTCTTTTAATTGGCCTTTGATATAGATGCGTGGTAGGGTACACAAGTTACATTGTTTGGGACCATTCCTTCGGGTGGTGTATCTAAATACCTATTATCAATGATCCTATCTTCCCATTATAAAAACTGCCTTTTGTTCCCTTTTCTTTGACATTGGCCTTGGTGTGAATGATATCCACTCTGAATGGAATCCAATTTAAAATGCATTCTTTTCATGCATCTCCATTCAAGATCCAAATCTTCTTATTAATCCTAGACTGTCTAATTCCCCTTTTGAAATAATGTGGGTCAAGGTGCACTTTTTACATCATGTTGTTCTTCAAAATGCACCACGACTTTAGAATACATGATGACAAAACTATTATTATGATTATGCTGATTAAAGTGTAAATCCATGTATTTCTCATATGGGAGGGTTTTTTTGGAGGGGAGGGGGCAATGGACCTCCAAAAATTCACGACTAAGAAATAAAAGAATTAAAACAATCACAAATGATACAAGACAATATGTTATTATTTTCTGATAGATCAAAATAAATTATCACAAAATTAAAATTTCATTCAAAATATCAATTAATTCTCGGATTATTCATGTAGGCCTTATAAGCCAAGTTGAACAAAAAACTTACTTCTAACAAAGTATCAAATATATTTATTAGTTTGGGATATAGTTTTGAAACCTGTGTAGTATATGTTGCTGGCGATATGCATGAGGGGGGGGGGGTAAAGTCATATGTTTATTATTACTTTCGCATTTTGATGTATCAGATTTTTTCTTTTCCGATAAAGTAAAACATGTAAAATGTAGTTCGGGTGTGCGGATTCGTCATACGGTGATATCACAGTTCAACAATGTATATTCCTTATTAAATATAGACTTATAATTTTGAGAGACTTCATATAGTAAAACAGATGAAAATAGAATGAGTTTAATGTGACACCTTTCTTATGCGTTCATAATATCACCATTTACTGAAAAATGAAACTTTCCTGTTTAACATATGATTTTGATAATGATATTCAGTATCGGTTATCAAATTAACATATAGCCTTCAAATCAATTTAATGACATTGATGTGCAACTCTGCTTTCGGGATTTTTTTCTTCAGAATTTGAATAAATATAAGGCAATGCTACTCGGTTTAAATATAATATCTACAAATAAGATATGAATAAACAAAACAAAGTAAAATTATGGAATTTTGCCATGAGCTCTCTTTCGTGGCGGGGAGAGGGCGGTCTATTGACACCCTGCCTGTATGTTGGCAGTGGGTTTGGTATAATTGTACGAATTACAAAGCTAATTGTTATATAGGCGTTGGGCGTGGGTTATAAGGATGGTTTCAAAAGGAATACAAACAATATAAAGACCAAGTACACATTTATTTTTTGGTAGCCTTGTTTAATCTCTGTGACCACAATGGGCCCTGCCACCATGGAACATGGAATCATGAAAACAAGGATTCCCGGCAAGGATTAGATCCGAATAAAAGCTTACGGAGGCTTTCATTCTTTCAGTGTCATTAATTAACAATATAAGGGAGAGGATTAAACTTAATCCTTTATTGTATACCCCCTTTCACCATTAAAAACGTCCAATGGGGCTAAGATGAAATGAATTCAATCAAGCAAATACGTGGAGTCATTACGAAAATATCCCGTTTGATTCTCGACCTCACTTCGGACTGCAAACTGCGGTTTTATACCCCGATTCGCGTTTGGAAACTTTTCCAACCCCGATAAACCCATCTTGGCCAGGTAATCCCCTTGTCTCGATTTCACCACCACGGGCCAGCTAAATGAGCGTTGAGCCAAGGACGAAATGATAAACAACGCTGTGCTATTACGTAAGACTTGTCTGCCTGTAGAAGGAGTTTCGGAATGAAATTATTGTATTCGATATTAAACACGTTTTCAAAGGCATATTACATTCAGACATCCAATGCTAGTCCATTTTCAATTTCGAACGAAGAAAATCGACCTTGAAATAAGGAAAGTAAGCGAATAAAAATTACGGTATGCTTAGCATGCAAGGACCGCGATGCATGCATAGTTTCTGTCCGTCCAGCAAGAAAATGGGTTCACTCGCGCAATGATACAGTCTTAACGTTCGAAAAATAGTAGTAATGGCATACCAACATACAAAGTATAATAATCATGCTGCTGATATGCACAAAAATATGAAATCATTATTTTTTTTACACCAAAGTCTTATTCATAATTTAAATACAAACTATGCCTGTAACTATTTTTTTAATCGCAGACGTATTATTGCACCATACGTGGTTCTCCGGTAAACTGCCCATGTGCGCTGCATCCATTCCACCGTTTGTTTTGGGTCGTTTTAGTTTCCACCATTAAATGTCTGACTTAGGTATGTTGTGCTAATTTTTTTGTAAGTCAAAATGTTCAAAATTTGTCATTTTGCTAATATGAAGTGATTAAAATATTAGCGCCCTGTCCTTTTTGTCGGGAGAAAGAGAGAGAGAGAAATAGAGATGGGGTGGAATTTCCACCCCATCTCTATTTCCCTCTATATATCTTTAACAAGGGCGCCGGAAGCGAGGGGGGGGCAGGGGGGCACTTGCCCCCCCCCCCAATAAATTTTTTTGGGGGGCAAAACGAGATTTTGCCCCCCCCCCCATGTGCCCCCCTGAAAGTAGAAAAATGATAAATTATTAAATAATTAAAGGACAAAAGTATACGATGAAGGCACTTTTATGCCCAAAAATTGTCATTTCTATTGTCAAAAATGAACAATTTTGCCCCTGACGGGGCAATTACATTATCATAGTAAGCCTGGCGTCTTTTGACGAACAGTTCCTCTGTGAAACATACCTTTGAAAAGCCCCTTTTCCATCTTATTACAGTGTGATAACGTTTAACCTTTTAATGAATACATTTCAGACTAAAACCGAATGGCAAGCTAATTTTCTTTAATATCTAAACCTACAAATTATGAAAAAGATGGATATCTTCTTAGATAAATGATTTGATTTTATATATTTCGATCCAAAAAAGTGAAAAAAAATCAAGCACGTTTTGAAATAAAAAGATGGCTGTGTATTTATGCAAAGCGCAAGCGATTTTATTATTTTTATAACATGTCCTGAAAGTTTTCTTTTTTCCCAATTATTCACCTCCCTTCCATCATTCAACTTTCTTCCCGGTCCTATCTTTCTTCTTATTTTTCGCCTCACCTTCCGCCGCTTCGCCCCTTGATCTACCTATGATGACCCCTCCCACGGCAGGAATTTTGTGTAAAAATGGAGTATAAGTCTCGTTAATAGAGTGTTTAAAAACAAATTTGGGGGATAAAGCATAGTTAAAGTTCATTGTGAAGGATTAATCATAACTCATGAAAACTTCTTTATACTGAGTACGCAAACAATGAAAATATTCTCAGTATATTCCAAGTAAATTTGGAATAAAGGGAAAGTGAATTGGATTAACAAAGGTATGATTTTACTGGGTATGGAACATTCTCGTCTAACCGTCTATGCACTAAATTCAGAGGCGATTTTCTTTTTTCATCATTTTTATTAGTTATGAAATTGACAATGGCCATCGATGTCATCAATGTCATCACTCTTTGGCTGGTATATAGGGCTAGATGAGAGTTGGAGAATAGTTGGGCCGGTATGCCTTTTCTTTTCCTAACCAAGTTCTTAACAAAAACTATCTGTTTATATATATTTCGAAATTCGAGGATATAATTTCGATTTGAAATTATGTATTTTTTCCATAATAAAAGAGCACAAATAGTAGGGGGACATTTGATATTATGTACCCCTTTCCAAAATGGTAGGGGGACGCGTCCCCCCTGTCCCCCTGGGATTTCCGCCCATGGTGATGGGGGAGCTTTTGCATTTTCTAGAATAAAATTGAAAGATTTCGTGCACACTTTGGGTGAATTTTGCCCTCTCGATCGGTGGCCCCCGGATGCATACGGTCATGTTTGTCATCTTAAAGTCTTTAAAAGGCCTATATTACATTGGTTTAAAACAATAGAGTTTGCAATAAGGCTCGTAATTTGCTGGAACTGCGACCCTGATCATGAAGAAACACCAGTCTGGGTCAGAAGGGAGGAAACAGGATCAAAAAGAACCCCAAGACTGTTTAATTCTCAAGAAATTTATTTTTGAATGCTCTTAGAAACGCAACTTTTACACTCAATTTTTACACCCTCAACCACACCCTCTCCCGCTCGATCGCTTCCGTATCTCACGCTTTCAAAAATATTGTGCCCCCTTCGGGATTTTGCCCCCCCCCCACAAAAAAAAAAAAAACTGAAAGTGTTCCGGCACGCCTTGGTGGAAACAAATCTGAAAGAAAACATGAAACCAAGAAAGGTATTTCAGAGGGAGGTTTACCGTATACACAGGCTATAGGCCTACAAAATGAGAACAATAATGGGAGATAAAGAAGATCACCTGCTAATAACGCATGTGAATTAGAAAACGTTCTGAATAGATATGAATAGAACATTGAAATGCTATCCAAACATTGTGATTCATAATGCTGGTCTTTGTATTTTAATGTTCTATGTATAGGCCTACACCTCAGCTTTGAGAAAAGGACATTCATAGGCCTTACTACAGATATGATTGGCAAATGCACGTTCTTTAGAGGTGTAGATCAAAAGGGGGTGGATGAAGAAAATAAGTCTAGAAAGAAAAGAATTAGACAGCCAGACAGAGAGAAAGAAGGAAAGAAAGGAAGGAAGAAAATAAGTCTAGAAAGAAAAGAATTAGACAGCCAGACAGAGAGAAAGAAGGAAAGAAAGGAAGAAAGAAAGAAAGAAAGAAAGAAAGAAAGGAAGGAAGAGAGAGAGAAAGAAAGAAAGAAAAAAAGAAAGGAAGGAAGGGAGAGAGAGAAAGAAAGAAAGAAGGAAGGAAAGAAAGAAAGAAAAAACTTTCTATCAACGCGTGTATACATCCATGGCCATGCGCTCGCCGGAACTACACACATTGCAATCCATCGTGTGTGGCCCCCTGCTGTGACCGTAGATGCTGGGGTGAATTATCTTCGCGGACCGAGGTCAAGAAACAGGTGTTTCTATACTTAAATTTAATCTCTTGAGGGCAATAGGATTTGTATTACTGGGAGAAGATATTTGTTGATAAGGAAAAATGGGGTATACAGCCCTCAAACGAGAGATTTTCGTCATGGCATACATTAAATGGGAAATTCACCCTGGGACTCAGTGAAACCCTGGGCAAATATCCAGGTTAAAAATACATAGAAGATAATAAGAATCAGAACCGAGGCCCTTATCAATTTCAAGCTATGTCTGCTATTTGTTTTAATAATTAAAAAAATATCAAGTATAAATATATATCATTTAGATTGTTAGAATATGTATGCATTATTATGTTATTCATTATGTCATTTGCTTATTGCTATGTTATGCTAAGATAAAATTATTACACTTGTACATGTATATATTTTTGTTGTTGGAATGTGGAAATAAATAAATCAAATCAAGTGTAGCATGAGTAGTAGACCAACAGACGATTAGACTAACTTGATAGTAGATCAAAATTGTAACCCATTTGGTATCAGATTGTTTGAGGAGTTGACAAATTACATAATTAGATCAAGTCGAATATTACTGTTGTAGTAATTTGGTCAACTCATGAGTGTACCCTAACAGAATTTCGAAGATCCCCCTGTTTCAGTTGACAAATTTTTTGCCTCCCCGGCGAAGTTTTCCATGTATGACACTGATTCCTACTCATATTACTCATATAATCTTGTAAACTGCTCTGGCCAAGTCCCGGTGCCAAGTTTGATTTCAGCTTGATAAAGATGATTACGTGCTTTTATGTTGGCCTGATATGAATACAGGTAATAATAGTAATGAAAATGAATCAATGCGATGCATTGTTCTTACTACCACTTCTAGTAAGAGAGAAGAACGATGATAATGATGTTGATGATGATGATGATGACGATGGAGGTGGTGACGATGATGGTGATGATGATGATGGTGTTGATGATGGAGATGATAATGGTATTATGGTAATGATGATGATAATTATGAAAATAATTAAGATAATGATTAGAATAACAGTGTTGATAAAAGTTGGAGTTAACAAACTCCCTTTACCTTGTTTACATAATTCATTACACATCGACAATGGCTGTCATGATGATCACTGTCTCTAGCAAACTTGTATAATTTCAAGGGCTTCATGAATTTAATTACCAGTTTCTTGTTTAATTCAGCATGTTCAGCCTAACAAAGATCTATTACAGAAACAATACATTGTTGGATTTAATAGGTAATAAAATAAATCATGGTTGGAAATATATAGGCCCAAGGATACGATAGATTCATAAAACCTGACCATTACATCATAATGGTCGGTCAAACTCTCACATTTCAAAAAAAAAAAAGAAAGACGGAGAAGAAAAACTTGCCCGGTTGCATGTTTTACAAAGCACTTCTACCAGTATATTGAGGCCTCTGTATCATTATTTTGTTACCATTGCATATATATATCTTACGCCTGTTGTAACCGTGATGGTACCAGCAGGAGCGGGATCACCGGGGGTGGGGGCGACAGGGGCTGTCGCCTCAAGATTTTTCAAGACGCGGAGAAAGAAAACAAGGAAGAAAAAGAGGGAATAAGAAAAACGGAAGCAGACCTGGAAGTAAAAGAAAAATGAGTTTAAAAACAGATCTGGGTTGTGTAAGTCTATAATATCACTGTCATTCATTGTTATTGAGGTGAAAAAGAAAACCTTCATGGTCCTTTTAAACAGAGAATTACGTTCAAATTTTAAAGGGGAATCCAACCCAAATAAAACTTTGTTTTTATAAGGAAAAGAAAAATCAGACAAGTTGATTGCTGAAAGTTTGAACAATATTGGACAAACAACAAGAAAGTTAAGAATTTTTAAAAGTTGTAAATATTGGTAATCACTATACCCATGGAGACTTCAAATTGGCCACTTATGGGATGTCATAGTGATGTAAGGCAAGGACTACTCTTCCATGTACTCCAATACATATTATGGCTAAATTGTCATTTTTCCCAAAAGTTTTATTTCAAATTATATTTCTATTTCATGAGGACATAAAACAATATACTATCTGGGTTATATTTAGATTACTGCCCCAGGCGAATGGGTACTTAGGAGAAAACCACAAATCCCTGATAATAAAGTACATGGCCTATGGGAAAGTTGTCCTTGCCCCTTGTCATAATTTACTTACCCAGTTGCCAATTTGAAATCTACATAGTATTAGTGATCTCAATTTTAAAACAGCAATAACTTTCTTATTGCTTGTCCGATTTCTTTCAAACTTTCACCATTCTGTTTAATTTATTTTTCTCCTTCCCAACACACCATTTTATGGCCAAGGCTGGATTCCCCTTAAAGTAACTGCTTGAATCTGTATAGACCAACTAGAGCTCTTAGATCGGCCAGTGATCACCTTCGCCTCACATATTCATTAACTCGTACATTAGCTGGTGACAGAACTTTTACGGTGTCGGCTTCAAAATCCTGGAACAACCTGCCACTAATAATTAGACAGTCTCCATCATTAGCAATCTTCAAAGAGTCATTAAAAACTCATCTCTTTAATACTTTGTAGTTTTTAAAATAGTATATCTTATTCATTGTAAGCGATTTGGGCCTAATGGGAAAAGCGCAGTACAAATAATAAGTAATAATAATAATAATAACACAAAGGTTAGCGATTAATCGTACACTTAATTTTACGATTGATAATACACTGTGGTCAATGCAATCAATCGTACATATATTCTTTTACGATGATTGCTATTACTATGTGTTACGGGCCCCCAGGTCGTTCAATACCCCGACATCGCCCCTTGGTACCAGCACATGAATATCATTGATAACACAAGAATAATTATATAGAACAGTGGAAACATTGAAACGCTATCATTATCATCCATCGCATTATCTCTGAATATATTTTCATCAAATATTCTTGTATTGTTGTCTTTCAGTAATATCAATGTATGTAAAGACGTAACAAAGAAATTGCAATAATTGACCAACAGATTTTTTCACCACAGACTATGACCACGGTACCAATAGAATCAAAGAAAGATGAATAATTCTCATGCATGCCGACATAGGTAGTCTTGAAAATAACAACGTTAACTTCATTTACTCTAATTTTTCTTTCAACGACGGGAAAGAGAAATAGTTGAAGGGTGGGTGGGGGGAATAAAACAAATAAAACCAACCGACGTACCCGCATCATCCTTCCTCTTCAGCCCCGTTTAATAGTAATTGGATCATTATTCCAGTTTGATGGAAAAATAGTCAGCCCCCTTTGATAGTATTCGTTCACTTTTCCAGTTTACTGAAAAGAATTAGTCAGAAAAGTGGTTAATTTCTAAAAATTTTATTAATCATAAAAAAAACAAAGAAAACAATTTTTTTTGGGGGGTCGGAGATTATTCTTTAACATTTCAAACTAATTTTTATCATCAATTATTTTCCATGAGAAAATAAATTAACAAAACACATTATTTATTCATAATATGTCTTTTTATCCATCACGTATACTAGCAAAGCAAAAATTACAAATTAGCAAATACTTTTAATTCATGAATTTGTCTTTTAATATAAAAATGTGAAAATTTAGGAAGAGTGGAAATAATTCGTGAGAAAAAGATTATTTCAAATATTAAGGAATGTTCATTGAACAAAACAAATACAGTTTATCTTTGTTTGGGGGAAGGGGGGGGGGGTAAGACCACTTTTTTGATATGGTGTGGATAGGGGATATGCCTATGTGGTTATATCATAAGACTATGTCTGACGCATAGGACGGGACATCATCAGGTTGGTTTATGTTTTTAATCAAATCGATCAATTTTCACTATTACTGTATTCTCTTAATAAATCCAATCTTTTTTTTCGTTTTTTGTATCAAATATATGCATCGTTTTAAGTTTATTTATAGATTTTCAGGATATGCAAACGTGAATTTATATGATACGTGCCCAAAGGTCCCTTATAAGATGAATATGTGAACACTTTTGAGAGACGGCTAAATCATCTCACAGAATACTCAAATTAAAAGAAAATATCAACGGATGAAATCAGAGTTGAAAGGTCACTACTCTTTCCGTCTCTCTGCTTTCTCCTCTCCCCTCTCAGCTATGCCCATCGCCCAACATCTCTCTCTCTCTCACCCTACCACTCTATTTAAACTCATTTAAAGGCCGTCACACCACCAGAACTTTGCTGGAGCGTTCCTGGAACGGTGAAAAAAACAAATCATCACCGCTCATTACACTCTAAAAAATGAAGTGCTAATTCAGCTCTTAAAGAGCGTGTATAGTGACTGCACTTCGGAGTGCTGATTTTTCTCGTTCAAATTTGAACTAGACAAATCAGCACTCCGAAGTGCAGTCACTATACACGCTCTTTAAGAGCTGAATTAGCACTTCATTTTTTAGAGTGTACCATAGGCGGATCCAGCTTTTGGCGAAAGGGGGGGGGGGCGCACTGCCGAGCGGCGCACATATTTTTGCACTTCACCGGCGCCATAAAAGAAAATGTTGAAAAAGGGGTAAAGTCTGACCCTGTCAAAACACACGCATACACACATGCATAAATAAATAAATATATATACGACTCATGAGATAGAGACACATATCTCAAAATCAATGCGAGCGCGAAGCGCGAGCTGAAATTTTTATAGTATACTGACCTGAAAACAGGAAAAATGTGCCTGTTTAGGACTGCTTGTAGTAACACATGAGGATGATTCATATCTCACTACACAGATAATGCGAGTGTCGAGGGCTAGCTGAAATTTCTTTATATTCTGACCAGAAAGCTTGATATTCTAAGCATTTTTGGTACCAATGATTAGGATGGATATCTAAAGAAAAACAATAGATGCGAGCGCGAAGCGCGAGCTTAAAATTTTGATATTTCGATCTGAAAAAATGACAGTTTAATGGAGTTTTAATAAAGAACAAGATTATATCCAACAAAAGATGATTGCAAATGAAAGCAGGATTTCTTTTGAGGTTCAGAACTGAAAACGGGACATTCTATTCACCTATTTAATCATGAAAAGTATGGGGTTTTGCTACAGAAATGATGCGAGCGCGAAGCGCGAGCTGAAAATTTTTATATTCAAATCTAAAAAGCGCACAATTTGAGCACGATTTTGAATAGAGAACGAGTTGTGTAGCTCAATCTCGTTTGCTGATTTCTGTGTAACATCACTATCTTATTGTATTTTTGCACATGCAGAATTATTGGGGGAGGGCAAAACGATATGTTTGCCCCCCAATATTTTCAATGGTGGGGCGATCCCCCTGCCCACCCCCGGATCGATGCCTCTGCATATACAATGATGCTACATCATGAATCATTTGGAATACATCACAAATTCAGGTTTATATATTGTCATTCAATTTTCATGTACATGATGTATAGGCCTACATCCAGAATTTAGTATTTATATACATGTATATTGTGATGCTAAATAATGAGTAATTTTTATCTAATCACTTTGATGAAAATGGATATAATGCTTATGACCTGAATTCAGAAAGAGATCCTTCAAGTCGGAGCTTTGGAAATAGTTCTCCAGTTTTACAAGTATCGTTATCTTTGTTTTAAACTGAATTCTTCCAGAGTGATCAGATGAATAATATTTAAATAATGGAAGATGAAAGTAAATCAAATTTTGTGGCGTAAACATTTAAAGGTTAAAACAAAGGTATTGACAAACTGTATTTATACATTGAAAATTATATTTATCGGTTTAAGGTCTAACTAATATACGTCTGGTTGCGTAATTATACACTCCCGGTATAAGCAACGGGTTTTAGCAAAGTTTTGGACTAAAATATCGAATCATCTTCATTGGGAAAAAGGTAGTTAAAGAAAAGATAATGAAGATGATATGATTGTGCTTTGCTGGGGGATAGTCTTTCCTTTACTGTTGCTGTTATATCAGTGTATAATGTTTTTAAGCAGCGCCTTTTCTTTCCTTTATTTTTATTTTTTCAAGCGGCGCCTTTTCTTTCTTTTACTTTTCTTTTATTTTTTTATTTGGAGCGGCGCCGCTCAAATATTAGGGGGGGGGGGCGCCCCTGCGCCACCCCCCTGGATCCGCCGATGATTACCGTTCACCACCGTTAAAAAAAGTTGTCCCCCTTAAGGCAATGCCGTATACGCTCGGCCACCGCTGATTACCACCGCTCCAACAGCGCCCAGTCAAGGTTTGGCACCGCTAGATGCAAGTTCGTGGACACTTGGGTCCGCTAGGCCAACGCAGAAATCTTGAACGCTGGACCACCGCTGCTCCACCAGCTTAAACGTTGCACAAACTTTGATGGAGCAGTTGTAAGCGTTTTACGAGCGGATAAGCGATTGCTCACTGGAACGATGTCGGGCGTTGAAGCAGCGATCCAATGCGATGATAAATATTGGTTTGGCGTTGGTATGGAGGTGTCGGACCGGACCAACGCTCGCTACCGTTTAATCAACGCTAAAGCAACCCCGGCTTCAGCGGTGCACCGCTTAGGGCAACGCCCGTGTTTTCATTTCCCCCCATATTTTGCGCGGTGACGAGCGTTGTCGAAATTCGGCCCCCTCTCCCTACCGTTCAAGGAACGCTCCAACAAAGTTCGGGCGGTGTGACCACGCCCATCTCTTTGCAATGAAACTAATGAACGTTTCTTATGAATTGGTGTAGCAAATCCTCTCTTTTAATGCAATTATATTAAAAATTTAGTTCACGATTTGACGCTCCGACGTTGGATATTAAGAATTCATCTGAAGTCCAGAATGTATCTCTTGAATTCCCTTTTTTGCACTCTGGTTTCTTTTCGAAATACTAGCAATTGCAACAAAGCAAATAGTTTCGATTTATTCGCAGATACTGACCAGAACATTCTATTTATATTGTGTCACCTCGATTTGCTTTTCTTCTTTTCCCCCTTTTTCTTCTCTTTTCTCGTCTCTCTCTCTCGCTCTCTATCTATCTCCCTCTCTCTCCTCCCCTCTCCCTATTATCCCCGTGTCTCTTTCTTTCTGTCTCTCCAATTTACACCACAATAAGAAGTCAGGTATTTGATTCTCGAAAAAGAGAAGTCCTCACAAAATAGACTCTATTGTCAGAAACAAAACTCTACTAAAAAGAAGTGACGTCACACGACTGGACAAAAGGACCAGGTTGGCCACCGCGTTGGAAAGTTTTGTACCCCGCTCCATTCTACAGAGCAGCCTCACGTATTTTGAGTTTACACACTGTGGTCGTGCCTATATTTGCGCGGTAACTTAATGGTTATGACGAAAGTTGACTCAAGGCATTATGTCGAATTAACAAAAAGTAAATATGCCGAATGGAATAGATTCATATTTGTGCATACCTCTGAGTTACAAGACGCACAGAAGGGCTTTCGGTTGAATATTCACCCAATATTCATATCTTGTCTACAAGCTTTGCTTTTTATTAGGTTTCTCATATTTCACGATATTGTATTTCCTTGTAAAACACTACAATTATGTATTTTTGTCATCTTCTCATTATTATGTTCAAGATGTATGTTTTTGTGGAATGTGAAACAAACAAACAATCATGTTGAATGGCTCAGAAGGGGAAATTTTCCACGAGTTATGGTCCATGTTGATCGAATTGTTGTTGATGATGAGTGCAATACTGGCACTAACAAATGTAAAATTTATGGTATCTCAAGAAGAAAGCCATCAAATGTGATATCATTATTTTCTATTGATCAATACACAAAGTAGCCCGTGCAATATAATATGTTATTGCACAGCAAATTTTATACATAAGGCTATGGGTAATTTGTCAGATTTCGGCGCATCGTACAATACGCTCTGACATTGCACAGGCAAATCTTGCAGATATGGCCTATAGACAATAATACTAAACATTAGTGGAGTTTATAGCCTATTTTGCGTAATGTCAGGGAAAATGTCTACGATCTATAGGCAAAATGTAAATAGAAGGAAATAGATTTCACAAACCTGTCCTAAATGTATATCATTTTCATATATTAATTTAGATTTTAGTATGCTGGTATATAATTCAAATGCATTTGTAAAACATTGTTGCCCATGGGAAGGGCTAGGATAGGTTTTTCAGCATGCAATTCACCTAAAATGACATATATATATAGTGAATCAGTGGCGTACCGTGGGTCACGGCATTGGGGGGGGGGCACCAGCAAAAATTTTGAGTCGCTCAGTGAGCGCACAAAGCGCGCTCAATTACCAAGTATAGGCCTATTGACCTTATATAGAGAACATTTTAAGGACTGTGCCATTAAACGGATATGTAATGTATCTCACTGATCAAATGATGCAAGCGCGAAGCGCGAGCTGAAAATTTGTGAAATTCATACCTAAAAAGGGTCAAAATAAGTTATTTAATAGAAAAAAAAACGTATCTGTCTCGCTAAACAAACAATGCGAGCGCGAAGCGCGAGCTGAAATTGTTGTATTTATTGACCCCGAACAGAGACAGTTTAAGGACTATTTTTAGAAATCAAATAAGAGAATACATATCTCACCATACTCATCTAATTTGAGTGCCAAGCGCTTGCTGATTTTGTTAGAAAACATGAAACACCTTTTGTAGTCATTGTAATCATGATTAAAATAGGCATCTCACTAATCAAATATTGCGAGCGCGAAGCGCGAGCTAAAAAATTAGGAAATTCAGACCTGAAGAGAAGCATTTTAAGACTTGTTTGTAGGAATTTACGGAGACCATACGTATTTCACGTACAAAATGATACGAGCACGAAGCGCAAGCTGAAAATTTTGTATACATTGACCCCAAACAGGGACATTTTAAGGACTATTTCTTTTTTGAATCCATTAAGCGTTTACATATCTCACCATAGTCATCCAATGTGAGTGCCAAGCGAGTGCTGATTTTGTTAGAATCACATTCAAACACATAAAGAGCTTTTTATAGTCATAGTAATCATGATTATCATACGCATCTCAGTAGCGCAAAGTGCGAGCTGAAAATATAGGAAATTCAGATCTGAAGAGGGGCATTCTAAGGCTTGTTTGTAGGAATCGACTATGACCCTACGTATTTCACTAAACAAATGATGCGAGCGCGAAGCGCGAGCTGAAAATTTTTGATATTTACATTAGAAAAAGAGACATTTTAAGGACCGATTTCAGGAATTCATGAAGAGCAGACATTATCTCATCAATCCACTAATTCGAACGTAAGCACGAACACGATTTTTTTTATATGCAGACCTTAAAATGGGGCTATCACTTTAAGTAGTCATGAAAAGAAGCATATGTCACTACATAAAACAATAATAACTCGAAGTGCGATGATATATATTTGGTGCATATTGACTTGAAAACAAGACGTTTTGGTACAACATGATTGTACATGTATATCTCGTTAAACAGACAAATGTAGTACCAGGAATAATGACCAAATAGGCCCTGAGCACATTATGTTTCATAAAGTTATGAAAAAAATTCTTATGTAATACAACACAACATATAATATAACATTATAATGTACAATAAATTCTTCTTTCCCACTACGTTTCTTTCTTCTCCCTCTTTTTCTCCCTTTTCTCCCGTTTTTTTTTTGGCCAGCCGATGGGGGGGCACCCCCATGCCCCCCGTAGTTACGCCACTGTTGTGAATGATTCAACCAACATAATATATCATCATAAAACATAACAAAAAATGAATTTTACGGAATTTGGATACAAATTTTGTCTTAAAGTATGAACATTCTGAGCAATGTTTGTGATCCTGAACAAGATGTGTTTGCAACTGAATAATTATTGTGAGCGCGAAGTGCGTGCAAAAATTTTGTATATACGTTTTGAACTGATCGAAAAGGCTAAGGGCTGCTTGCAGTTAGCCATGAAGAGGAAGCGCGAGCTGATTTTTTTCTGACATTTCTACCTTTTTGTAATAGTGAACAAGATCATTGGCGGCGGAAGCCAGTAAATTTAGGGGGTGTCCACCTGAAATTTTGGGATGACACACGTTTCAGGGGGGGCCACGTGAATTTAGGGGGGGACGCAGGAAAAAAATTGACAAGCAAAAAAAAAAAAAAAAAAAAAAGGTTATCAAAAAAAAATTTAGGGGGGGGGACCGTCCCCCTACCTAAAATTTAGGGGGGGACACGTCCCCCCCGCTTGCGCCGCCTAACACTAGTACAAAGCGATTGAACAAGATAGGTATATAACTAAACAACTGCATAATGCGAAATCGAAGCGCGAGCGGAAAAATTCGAGATTTAGACCTAAAAACTGTAACGGGACACTATTCATGTTTTGTAAACCATGAAAAGGATGAGTAATTGGGGATCTTCATACATGCGAGCGCAAAGCGCGAGAAGAAAATTGTTGACATTCTGATCTGAAACTGGAGAGGATTTAAATAGAAAACAAGCTGCGTATCTGAATAAACATGCGCTCACGTGTTTCAGATTTAGACTTAGCATCTGAGCATTCTAAATACTTAAAACAGGGGCCGCGAAAGGGGGGGGGGGCTAGGGGGTTTAGCCCCCCACTTTTTTCCAAAACCGTGTACAAAAACGTAAAAATGACCATATGTTTGCGATTGTTTGCATGGTTAGCCCTAAATTTTTGGCTCAGCCCCCCACACTTTGAAATCCGTTCCGCGGCCCCTGTTTTTTCATGAAAATCGATAAAGCGAGCGCGAAGCGTAAACTTAAAACATTTGATATTCCGATCTGAAAAGGGGTCAATTTAAGCTGTTCTTTCAATAATTTTGTAGGAAAATTGTAAGATGGATATGGATCGTATAAAGAGCTGATATTTTTCTCTATTATTACTTTGAGTTTTGACATAGGACCGGGACGTTCTAAGGATATTATGTCATCATAATTCATGGAAATGATGACTATCTTCCTATTCCTCTCCCTAACAGCGGAATGAAACTTGTCGATTTTCCATTCTGAAAAAAGGGACAATCTAATTATCAAATTAATATATTATTAATTAATCTAATAAGCCCAAACGAGAGCGCAAATTCTGTTAATATTATGGCCTGAAAACTGGACATTTCAAGCATTTTGTAATTATGAATAGGATGCATGAGTTAATATATTCTTAACAATTTTTTAAAACAATTTTTAAATTAATGCGAGCGCAAATCGCGAGCTGATATTTTGGATAATCTGTCATGAAATGGGGATTTTAAGTAATTTATAGAATTAATATTGAGATATACATAACTCACCAATCAAAATGTGAACTTGCAGCGCTAGCTGATACGCTGACAATCAGAACTGAATAGGGATATTTCGAGAAATCTATGGAATACACGAAAATAATAGTTACTTGACAAATCACATTTTGCAAGCATGCAGCGCAAACAGAAAATGTCAATTATCAGACCATAAAACTGACATTTTTACAGAGAACTTTTAAAACATCAATTTGTAAATCAAAGATAATAATGAAAGTTCGATTTCCGAGCTGAAATATGTTTTTTATATTGACTTACGAACTTGATATTTTAAGCTCCATATTGAGCAAGATATGTAATCACCTAACAGGCAATGCGAGCGCGAAGCGCGAGCGAAAATTTTATAAAGAGACAGAAAAGATTTTGTTTATTCAAGTTTTCCAAATCTTCCCCTCATCTTATTTCATTCACTCGCCTTCCTCTTTTTTTTCCTCCTCTCTTTTCCCTACTCTTTTCTTTCTCCTCCCGTTTTATTCCCTTTTTGTTCCGCCAATAGGGAGGGGGCCCGGGCCCCTCGGATCCGCCTATGTAACATGCCACCTGAAGCAAAAAAAAAAAAAAGGTTTTCAACCACAATAAGGGTATTTCGTACCCGAAAAAAAATTTGACAAGCAAAACAAAAGTCTTCAATTTCAAGAGGGGGCACTATTATATTTTCATGGCATTTTTACATTACAAATTTTTAACTTTGCTTCTCAAAGGGGGGGGGGCACGTGTCTCCCTGGACCTGCGTCTGGGTTCCCAGGAAAGAATCATACATCTACTTGGATCACTTAACTTTACAATTTTCGGAAGTATGAAGGGGGTTTTTTGTGAGGGGGGCTAGGGAAGGCGACAGCCCATGTGTTTATTGTCAAGATAGAAAAAGAAAGAAAAGAATAGGCAGAAAAGGGGGAGGGGGAAGAAGATAGAGGAACATTAAAATGTAGAGGTATTGGTCGTATAGCGATTTCCCTAGTAAGTGAATTCAGAAAAAATAGGTCTTCTTGCTGCATATTAAAAAAAAGAAAAATCACTGGAAATGTTCAAATTTCAATTGGAATATTCTTTGTGTACCAGTCGATTCACAATCTTCGAGAAAGTGTTTAGCTGTTTTAGAAAATGCCAAATTATCTAATTCCAAACGGGAAGTCTATTCCATTCAATATTCAGACACAATGTAGATGAAATGCAACATGACGACAAGAATGAATCAGGGGCCGCGGAATGGTTTTCAAAGTGGGGGGGGGGGGGCTGACCATGCAAAAAAAATCACAATCCTATGGTCATTTTTACGATTTTGTACACAGTTTTGGAAAAAAGTGGGGGCTGAAGCCCCCAGCCCCCCCGCTTCCGCGGCCCATGTGAATAATTGTAGCAAAAAATATTTTTCTATATTTTTAAAGCGCGTCACGAGAGATTTTTTGTTAATAATGTATTGCGGGAATGATAAACTAAATGTGACGTTTTTTCTCTCTACTTTCCCCCAGTTCCCATGACCCTACTTAAACATGTTAAAGAACGAAAGGAGGCCGACTAATAGAACAGTTTACTAATGTAGTCAAATTTATGGATGTTTCTTCCCTCGGGGCCTAGCAACGTGTTATTCCATTAACCTGTACCTAACAATGGTATTTCAATACTTGGAATCCACTTTGCATACATTAGTTGTTGCTATGTTGGGCAAACCTCGGACAAGCTTTCCGGTTGTTAGAGTCAACCTTTGTTTACTGGTATGCATAAAATTTGAATATGTTAGTAAACCGGTCTATTAATGTTAAAGTGATAACTTTGAAGATCGTCGAATTATCTAGACTCTTCCGATTATAAGATGAAAGGATTTGAAGGATTTTAAAAGGCTTTCCAATAGGCCAATACATTGGAATCGAATCGAATAAACTAAAGTACACGGAATCCCGTATTCTTATGCATCAATCGATGATAGGTCTGGCAAGCATTCGCTTAATCAATAACAAAAGTTGTGCAAATTGGAAATATGCGTCACGTTTTGTAGATTGTAAACTGGTCTTTTGCTGCTGACGATGTGGGGGAGTTCATTAACCTCTAAAGTTTCACCTTTGGGTCCAAAAGAAAACAAAGAATCAAGATCAAAGAAGGGAATACTTTGAACATTCAAATTTACTTTAAAGGACAAGTCCACCCCCCAAAAAATTGATTTGAATAAAAAGAGAAAAATTTAAGAAGCATAACACTGAAAATTTCATCAAAATCGGATGTAAAATAAAAAAAGTTTTATGACATTTTAAAGTTTCGCTTCAATCCACAAAATGGTTATATGCACATCTCGGTCGGTATGCAAATGAGGGAACTGATGACATCACTCACTATTTCTTTTGTATTTGATTACATGAAATATTAAACATTTTGATTTTCTCGTCATTGTCATATGGAATGAATTTTCAATCCTCCCTGAACACGTGGAATTCCATTATTTTAACATTTTGTGCTTCAGGCAAGTAGGTCCTAATCATCAAATTCGTAAAATTTGAAATATTCTATAATTCAAACAATAAAAAACTAAAGAAATAGTGAGTGAGTGACATCATCAACTCTCCAATTTGGATGTAACTGGCTCGTTCATATTACTATTTTGTTAAAAATAAGCGAAACTATATGAAATGTCATAACTTTCTTATTTCACATCCGATTTTGATGAAATTTTCAGCATTGTGCTTGTCTGATTTTTCTCTATTGATTTAAATCAACATTTTTCTGAGGTGGACTTGACCTTTAATCATGCCAATGGTTTCAAAACTACCTGATAGAGCAATTTTACAACAAGCATGACGAGTATTTCAATTAAAGAGTATTGAACTTTGGGGAATGTAACTATCTCAATGTTTTATTCTTTCCGATGAGGCGTCAGTACATTTTTATAAAAAGGGCGGGGGGCAAAATGACCAATAATTGACTTTTTTTTAATTATACGGGTTACATGGTCCAAAATCTTCTTTTTATTATCTCATCCTTCCTTCTTCTTCCCTCTCTTTTCCTGCGGTCTTTATGCAAAATATTTTTTTTTCCAAAAAGGCACATATTTATAGTGTTATCATGATCGTTTGGGAATGAATTTGGATTATGATTTCTAATTCTTCTCTTTTTTTTTGGGGGGGGGGTGGGTGGTTTACCAGAACTAAAAGTTGGCTTTAAGAATAATAAGCCTGTATCTGACGTCTTAGTAATGTATGAAGTATAGGAACTGAAGTAACGTTTGCTACATTCAGCAGCTGTAAACAAAACGTTGGAGTAGGGTGGCCTAACTCATCGAGGATAATTAACATGTTAAAGTTTGAAGATCGTTATTGAAATTCGACCGGTTTGAAGATTTTTGAGTGCATCGGCGAGGAAGAGGTCATGCCCCTTGCGACATAGGCCTAACGTTTAGAAGAATATAGTGCAAAATTATGAGTGTATGAAATAGAAAAGAATTATGGAAAAAGAAGGAAAACGAAGAGGATTCGAGAGGGAGAGAGAGAAGGGGGGGGGGGGGGAACGCCACGTCAAGACGCACAAGTGAGTCTTTGCTTGTCGTATCCCTGGGTTACATGTGTTGATACCAGTATTGACCGTCTTTTCTTTCTTTTCCCCTTTTCAATTTCAAAGGTTTACTCATGCTTCTTAGCCCTGAGGGTTTACAAAGAAAACTAAGAAGGTCAAATGATCCGGAGAGAAGCACTGGAAATAACTGAGAAGAAGAAAACAATGATGTGAAAAAGAAACAATAATTTCAGAATGGTCGAAAATATTATTTTACGGAACTTAAAATCATTTAAGATAATTATTTCATGGCTTATTTTTGTATCATCTGATCATGGCATGATCTTTGTTTGTACTCATTATGTTTTTTAATCAAATCATCAGGAATTACGGAAGAAATGCTTGTTAGATCTGAGAGGGAAAGGGAGAAAGAGTAAGAAGGGGGGTGTGGATGGGTCGGTGCAAACATACCATCAGAAATATAACACTTTCAAATTATCACATAAAATACTTGGCAAGTGTGTGGTGTGGACGAGTGTGTATCAATGTACAGTGAATGTAAGTTATTTCTGGGGGACTTCTGAAAAGAGATCACATATTTTAAGCCCATGAATAGGATAGTGGGGGCCAGTAGGAAACCATTGACCACCGGGGAGTGCACTGACTGGTCCAATACCGGACAATACCACTCAATTGCTCCAAAGCGCTCATTTGAATAAGAAAAACCCGAAAACTGTAAAGTGCACGCCCTTCCGAACCCAATCAAAGCGGCGAGTCCCGTACACACAAATACACAAGCCCGCATCGCACACATTCGCCACACACACCGTACACCTTTCCGAGCTTGAATCCCTTTTCACCAAATTTTATCCTGGTTATTCAGTCCAGTGGGTATGCACAATAGGTACCAAGCCCAACGAGAGCAATTTAAGTCGATGTAATATGTTAGTGCGTCATTTCGTAGCGTGGACTTTGGCCGGAGAAGGACCATGATTTTGCGTCGTTCTCCACATCTCTCTTTTTCCACTTAGCATTTGGGCGAAGTTTGGTGGTGTAATAGTGCTGTATGGTGTGTGGCGCCTGTTCGTCTTCCACCATGCGCAGATTTTCATGCTTCGCCATTTTCTACCAGCATGACTAGGTATTTCCTTCTCAACATCGTACCTCACGTGGCCCGCACCACAGTCCTCGCCATTCATCGTGCCATACCTGTTGCACGCCGTCTCGCGGAACCTACTCTGCCATTTTTATTTTTGATCGGAGTCAAAATTTGTGAAGACTGTTACTGGCATAGTTTGCCACATTCTGGTTTGAGTTCGGCGCCACTCCTAGTACAATTTTTTTACACGTCTATTTTATTGGTAAGTATATGCCTTTTTAAATTTCTTTATTTCCTGTTTCATTGATTATTCCAGTTATAACGTGTATAACGTGTATGGAAGCTGTTTAATAGTTTTCATCCATCTTTTGGAAATCTTGACACCTTAATCCTAGATGGCTAATTAGAATGTTATCAATTTACGAGTGCGTTCTGAAACTACCAAAAAGTTTCCAGTGACGTCATCATATACGAGTACACTCACGTCCTGAAGTAACGGCTCTTCAAAATTTTCTGGTATAAATTTTCGGTATGTGGAATGAAAGATTTCTAGGAACAAGCTTTAGTAAATGTTTTAGAAAGGTATTACTGTTGGAATTACTGCTAAAATGTGATGTATTATGTGTTGGGACAAAAGCGCGGGAAAGTGACCTCGTGGTTGTCTGTACCATGCTTTAGTGCACCGCATGGCCCGACTCCTATTTGCAATCCACGGCGTAATAAGCCGGATAAATGCACCCATTCCTATCGCTCATTTGTGTAGTACGTGGCATGCGGGATTGGCCTTTGCCTTTACAATTGATTCCCTTTTGCCATACAAAGCAAAGCTATTCACGTATTTGCATTCATGGTGTGGATACACGCGGCGTACTCTACCGTGTGACCCAGTGTTATTCTACATAACCAATTTTGATAATCAACATACTGCGCGAATTTGAGTCTCGATTACCACACACCACCGTGGTATAACACTACCAATATTAATGCGGGTATGCTCCGTTCCTTAATCTGGTTTCACTTGTCTATTTTATTGAAACTATGGCGACGGGCGTCATTCATAGCCACCTGTTGCCCATTCAATATTACCCTCTTTTTCAGTGATCCATCAAAGCCGTACGACGGCGTCAAAATGCTGTACACTGAGGAGATAGCAGAATATATTTCCGAATATAACTCCTTTGTAGATGTTATTGTTACTATTTTTTTTCTATTACATTAGATGCTGGACCAACACGGACACAGCGGCAATTCGTCATCACGATTCGTCACTATAAACCAGTGGAGAAAAGGCAAGATGTTGGCATAGCTGTGTGATTTAATACGAACCCAGCTGTGTCCTCATATTGCCATTTATTCACGTGGTTATTCGCCGAGCAGAGTCGAGAGGAGTACTGGAGTCATCTACCAAATATTACTAAAAGTACATCGCGATAAATTCTTATTTGGATATTTAACCAATGTAGCAGGAGTTCAAGTAATTATTCATGTAGTCACATTTTTTATTTTGTTCAAATGGCGCGTAGCAAAGGGTAGCTCGGACTAAATCATTTTCCATTCTATCCACGTGTTAAGGCGAGAGGTGGGGTATCTTAAAGAAAAGAGCGGGCATGACTGGCTTTTAATCCTTTCAGAGAAAGACGTCCTGGTATCGATAAATTCCTTGTTACGTAATGCTCTTTCAACGTCATCCATTTTATGAAGGTCCGTTCAAATCGAACCAGCTATTGTATTTTCAGCATTTACCCACCGTCGTAACTACATTCTGCAGACACTATACAGGTAGTGCCATGCCAGATAGTATTTTCACATCATCCTATTCTGTTTAAGGACATTCATATTCAGAATTAAATGGATTGGGCGATTTTGCCCATTGGTTCATAAAAATCTAGGTAATATTCCGATAGGTTTTACAAAAGTTGGAGGCCATCCAGTTTTGGTATTTGGGATTGATAATTGTGAGAGCATTTGGAACTACAGTATTTGAAAGTTTCAAACCCGAATCAGCAGATCCATTTTGCTCTTAAGCTTACATGAATACCCTTGCCTAGTATAGAAACGTCTTTGCCAATAATTATCATGTGCTTTCTTGACATCAAGGTCACTTCGGAAGGTGCGACCGGAAGTCAGAACATGGATTAGTATACCACCGAAGGTTTACCCGGCTTTTCAGTTCGCGTAGGGCTAGGGCTACACGCTGAACCTAATTATAATTCCTCTGGTTTTATTTGATCTACAGATATGGTGAGGGTACGTGTAGGACGAGATAAGATATCGATGCAAAATGAACGGGTCACGAGTACAAAATGATTCGATGGGTGCGGGTCTGTGAACAAATACAAAGAATAAATGCTTTTTGGAACCACACGGTTTTGGTCTTTGTGTAATAGCTGGGGTTTGTTTTTTGAGTCTTTTCATTTTGTGTGTTGAGGCAAGGCTCTACTTTGTACCTTGACCCAGGCCCATAGTATTTTAGATGATCATCGTGGAATTCGTTGGCTGGTGGTTGGGGCTCTGTTTCAATAGGCGATGAGTTTGACGATTATGCGCACGGGAAAAATGCCCCCCCCCCGTCAGTTCTAGTCTTTTTGTGGCAAATGGTTGATCGGTGTTCGTGTAGGGTTCAACTTCATGTGAGTTTTAAAGGGAGGCTAGGACTTAAAAAACTTATAATTGTCGCGTCATTTACTATAGATCACTGATAATGGCAGATTTTCCCTTTTGGCGCTTGTGTGTATTGTTTTTTGGAGGTCGCATCCAGTGGCGTAGCTAGGATTTTTTTCCCGGGGGGCACTGGGGGGTCCTTGCTTTTTCAGGGGGGGCACCGGGAATTTTTCCGGTGTGTGTGTATGTGTCCACAAGGGCGGATCCGACTTTCGCCAATAGGGGACGGGGCCCAAAATTATCTTCACCTATATCAGTCACTTCTTAGTTTTATTCTTATAAAACAACATAAACATAAAATAATCTCATAAGCCTTATAAAAAGTGCGAGCGCGAAGCGCGAGCGATTTTTTTTTTTACTTTAATGTATTTTTTCCTGAAAATTTAATTTTCTGGGCAATGTTATGTGTGATCCTGAACAAGATTCGTATGTACCCCCAAGCGCGAACAGAATTTTTTATCAACTGTTCTAGCATTATCAAAAAGGGACCTGTTAAGGACTGCTTACAGTTACCCACGAAGACGGTATATATTTCAATAATGCGAGCGCGAAGCGCGAGCAAATTTTTTGACATTCCGACCTAAAAAATGGTCATTCTAAGCACTTTTTGTATTAATTAATGGGATAGGTATGTAACTAAACAATTGATGCGAGCGCGAAGCGCGAGAGGAAGAAAATTGAGATTTTAGACCTAAAAGCGGGACACTCTATTCATATTTTATAAGTCATAAATAGGATATAGTCAATTGGGTATCATTAATAATGCGATCATGAAGCGTGAGCAGACAATTATTGATATTCTGATGTGAAAGTGGATAATTTAAGTACATTTTGAATGAAGAATATGCAGGCTATTTCGCATGGTTTATATTTAGACCTAAAATCTGGGCATTCTGAATACATTTGTTTAATGGAACATTATGGAATACACGTTGACAATATGAACTTGGCAAATCAAACAATGTGAACACGCAGCGTGAGCTTAAAATGCTGATATATAGCCCATAAAACGGACATTTTACAGAGCACTTAAATTTGTAAATGAAAAAAAATAATGAAAGCTCGATGTCCGAGCTAAAATATGTTTTGTATATTGACTTCAAAACTTGAACCACATCAGCCTATTGAGCAAGATATAAATCCCATCGAACAGGCAATTATGGCGCGAAGCGCCAGCAAAAATTGTGTATAGTAAAACATGAAAAGATTTTTTTTAATTGCAAGTCTTCCCCTCACATTATTTCATTCACTCGTCTTCCTCCTCTTATTTTCCTCTTCTTTTTTCTTCTGTCTTTCTTCTTCTTTCCTTTTTTCTTCTTTCTCTTTTCTTTTCTTTTTTTTTTGCTCTGCCAATTTTTTCTGGGGGGGCACCTGGGGGGGCACACCAAATCTCAGGGGGGGCACGTGCCCCCCAGGCCCCCCGTAGCTACGCCACTGGTCGCATCATATTAGATAGCGTTCCTTGGTCACGCTCATTATGGAAAGCCTAAATCCGTGGGACTGAAGTCCGCCCAAACGCGAATTGATTTGAATTAAAAAAAATTCCCAAGCAAAACCGGATGTACAATAAAGTTATGACTTATCTTATTTTCTCATTGTCCTGTTGAACAAAACTAAATTTAACTCCTGAACATGTAGGATTACCATTGTTTTAACATTTTGTAGTTCAGTCAAGTTGGTCATTATAGTCGAATCTGTAGACTAGTGGAGGAAAGGAATGTTGAAACATTAAAAATATTTTGCACGTCACTGAGGTGTGCATAAAACCATTGAAAAAGTTTGAGATTTTTCTCATGATTCAAATCAAAAAGTTTTTTTTTTTGATTTTGGTATCGAAGTTCAGGTATTCTAGTGGTAGGTAAAGAACCATTTGGTCATCACTTCGTCTAATCACCAATTCGTCTCTTACCATTTCGTCTAATAACCGGTTGGTATAATTTTCTTTTCATTCACAATCAACACTCGTTTAATTACACCAAATAGTATATGGACCAACTGGTTATTGGACGGAATGGCATTAGTCTAATGGAAGTAGACCGTGCGGTGAGTGGACGAACTGACGGTAGACCAAGTGGTGGTAGACAAGTTGGCAATTAGACAAATTGGTAAACCATTTTAGGCACCCGTTTCCAATCAAATTGTAGAATTTATTCACTTTTCATTCTCGACATTTTTCTCTTTTGTTTTTGGCGGGGGAGCTGATCATTATTTGGTATTTAAAGAGAGGAATAGTGAGGAATATTTTTATACTCGATGAAGCATTTTCAGTAGGTTTAGTTCGGTCTTTCCGGTCTTGTATTTTTCTCTTCTTGCATGTGGACAGCTTATACAAAAGTAATATCGCACTATTGCTTTTGGTTAATATATGATGACTATTGGCTGTAGTAGGTACGTTATCAGTGCAGCACGCTCTATGAAATCAAATATTTGACAAGTCGGTTTTGTTTACTCGGTTATAGGTGTAGATGCTTGAATATTGCAAATGGATCATCAATGCCCATTACGTGGGGGAGGCAAGAAGGGGGGGGGGGGGGGATGATGTGTATATAGGATATTGATTTTTTTCTTTTCGGAAACCCATATAACTCGTTGGTAGTTTTATTTTACGTTATCAAGCATTCGGATGAAGCAGATGTGGAAAATAATCTTGATAAGAACATTAAATGTTGCAGATAACGGTATGGGAACTACATGCCGTTGGCGATTGCGAAATAATGTTAAAAAAAAGCCGATTCAACATGCTCCACTCTGGGTTGAGGTTTGATGATAATGGTTTAGGTTATGGCAGGGATATGCAACAACTGGTTATGGTATCTACGGAAATTTTCGAAGTCACGGGCGTGACGATTGCATTGTGAATCGAGTCAATCGACACTATCTGGGGTATCGTTACCATGCACACTTGATGCAAAATCGCACCGGTCTCTGGCTCACCAAAATGTATTGCGTTGATTCCAATGGCTACCCGTTTGTCAGTTTTTGCATCAGTTGCATTGATGTGACTGCAGTAGGCCTGTGACGTACGTCTCGAGTAGGGTTGTCGAAGATTGAGAACTTACAGTAGTAGTTCGAAGTTCGCTATTATATCGATTTTCATTTCGCTGCAAAAACTTGCATTTTTTAAAATCATAATTCACTAAAATGTCAGGCAGTAACGAGTAGATTATGGTAAACTGCTCTCCAACTCGTCCATTCATCACGATTGGTAAACCTTCATTTTAGTCGAATGCCTTTCCGTCCATCAACATTTCAACAGCCATTTGGTCCAATAATCACTTGGTCCAGTCATCAGTTCGCCTATGACCATCTCGTCTTGGCTGGTAACTGGAAGAATTGGCATTAGACCAATTGGATATTGATAGTTACATACGCCAACCAACTTGAGAACAGTCGGTTTGAACTATAATACTCAGCAAAAACTGTGGTGTTAACTGGTGTACATGAGGACCACACCAGTTATTTTACACCGGTGTTAAATTGATGGTGTCAGTTTTAGCACCTCAGTTTTTACAGTGTATAGGGATGGGGATTCGGGGGGGGGGGGGGTAGCCTTAGCTTTTCAGTAAACATGCATGCTTTTGGACGAAATGTATGATATTGACCATCAAGATGTGATTTACTGCATTTTCAGATCCTCCCAACTTTTAATTCCTATACCGCGATCTATATTGTAATAGTGAAGATGCCTCTGAGCTTTAAATTGAACTAGAAGTCATAATGGCGAAATAAGTTGTGTTATTTAAAAAAATAATGTAAGAAGTAGTGCTTCTTATACTTAATGATATTTCCTGGGTGATTTCGCTTGCAGCTTGTTCGTAATAAAAATTCATAATGTGTGTGAGAGCATTAGTGATAGAAGGAGAGAGATCGAGGTGAAGTAATCGATATTTCATTATTGATGTAGTATTTCCGATAGACCGACAGTGGCAATTCGATGTTACCTCGTATCGATAAGTCTAACCAGTGACCGGCGTTAGTCGCGATGGAGTTTGGGGTGAGCGAAAAGCTAATTGTGTAAGGTTATGAATGAATGGGGGAACTGGGGCTTTTGTGATCGACTTGCGGACTTGGAAAAGATGGTTTTCATTGAATATTATTATAATGCATACAGGTGATAGTCAGTCAATGATATACAGCGTGTATATTATGGGGAAACTAGTGCCACGAATCACGATGTTTAATTTTCATTCAACAAAAACGTGTTACTTGATAGGTTTTTGTTGCAATATTGTTGATGATTAAATAGACATTACATTAAAGAAATGTGGTAAGACCATGACTATATTACCAATTCGTCTACTGCCAACTCGTCCACTCACCACGTGGTCTACTCTCTAACAATTGGTCCAATAATCACTTCGTCTAATCACCGGTTCGTCTATGACCACTTCGTCTAGCTAATAACCAGTTGGTCTAATATCTAATTCATTTTCATTCATTTTGCACAATTAACACTCCAATAAAACCAAAATGGTATATGGACTAAATGGCTGTGGTGAGTTAATGAATTGGCTATTAGACCACGTGGACAATAGACGAACTGATGGTAGACCAAAATATGAGTTGGCAATTGAACGAATTGGCATTAGGACGAATTGGAAATAAATCGCACTATGGACCTATGTGGTATAGGCTCATCTACCGTAGAAAGCCCGGTAGAAAGTTTACTATATTCTGACATATTATTCAAGTTCTACAATGGAATGAGATACTTTGGTGTGGGTAAAATAAGTGGGAAGCTTAGTGATTGTGATAATCTTATATGTTTTCTGTATTTTCCCTGGGGTACGGGTAAATTCTGGTATTTTGAAACGATGTAATATGTCTATTGGTTATATGTATTATTGACCTCGACCTTCATTACACATCAGAATATAATTATGCTTCCATTCATTTCGGAATATATGTCGGGATGGGGGGGGGGGGTATATCGCATACTACACAAGGATATATAATTTCAACCATGGAGCTATTGACAAATATCTCCATGATTTCGACCAATGCCTTATTTCAATACAGGAGTCGTATCACGCTGAGTATGAATTATGAACAGTTCATAAACTGGGGCAATTGACACATAACAAGAGACGCAGTTACAAGGCCAATGTGATGTGTGTTTTGGTATTTATAATTGATTTTAACGTTTTGTACACATGGTTTCTTGCAGTTGCTCTTAATTCTACAATAAATTACATCTTTTGTGTTACATGATTAGCAAGTCAGTTTCATCAGTCATGGAATGTATTTAACATCTCTCCGTTTTTCGGTCTAATTAAAGTTATAGGCTTATATGGTCGATTGGGGGTAAAAAATATATCCAAAATGATGCCATAGATTATCGCAAATATGATGCAATTTTTACTGGGTTTTCTTAGATTTGCTCAAGACAGAGTCGAAGGTTTCAACAGTTTGAGATGAGCATCAATGCACTGTGCATGGAAGCATCATATGGCTATTTTCCAAGTGGTTTTTTTTTTTTGCTCAAAATCAGTGTAGATTTGATTTTCGGAAAACGTTTTGGAAAGGGATGATACAGAGAGAGTGCATAAAGAATTACATGCGACCGCTGTGCACTGGCTATGCGATCATTCCGATCCGATGGATGTTGAGTCGGTCGTTGCCATGGCGACGCCAGGGAAAGTGGTTGTTGGAGACAGGCCTCTTGGTGGCGCTCTAGATATTGTGATTGGTGATGTTGAGAGTAGTATTTTTGAACTTCGAGGATAGGACCGTGAACTGATTTAGCGCAAAAATCTCTAGGTCAAAGTGGAACGAAATAATAGGGCGTATAGGCCTATATTTCATGAAGAGATCGATAATCGGCGATTATTAGTGATTAACTTGCTTTCAGCCAATCTGATGCAGGGACTGTTTTCAGTAGCTCATGATCAGTGAAAGTGTCTGACAAAACTATTCAACTTTTAAAGAGAGAGAGAGAGGGGGGGGGGGTGGGTACAGGCGTACCCAAAGCGTATCCCCTATTTTGTATTTCTTGTTTCCTCTAATATATTATCAATGATTTCATGGGGGGGGGGTCGTTTGCAAGTGTCATCAAACCAATTGATTTTACTAATTAATCAGAGGCGGAAGTTGATTGCTTTGAATCATAGATATTTTTTTTTCAAAATAAGAGTTTAAAGTAGGACTCATGCGTTCAACCCGAAATCTGTTTGAAAGCATTGAATAATGCTGATAACTGCGGTTAATATTGTTGGTTTCTTACTCTCCTGTGTGTGGACTTAAAACGGATATGCAAATATCACACTGAAAGGTCAAGTGTATTGATCTTCATAGCAAAAACTATATTTTCATCATTATTCTGATATTGGAAACCTTTCATTCTTGAAAGTTTGAAACGCTGATTTATTTTTATCTTTTTAGTTTTCTGATATCCACCCCTAGAAAGCGTGCGAGATATTGTTTCCTTCTCGTCCTCTGTAGAACTGTATATTATGTTGGAATACATGACGAAGAACCAAATTATGGGAAAGCAAAAAATGATACTATACAAAACTAAGTAAATTGTTGTTTAAAATTTTAGAGAGAGAAAGAGTCAGAGAAAGAGAGGGGGAGAGGAGGGGTGGCGACGGTTGGAAAGAAAATTCTCATGGGAAGTTAAAACGAAATATATTTTTATTTTTATCGTATTTTTTTACCTTTAATGTTTGCTCATTTTTAAGGGGAATTTAAGAAATATATATTAATCGATTAACACTATAAGGGCCTTTATGAAGGAGAATTACTTATACTATAAACGCTATACTGGAGCAGAAACAAACCCGAAACGGTACCTTTAAACTAGCGTGACTCGCAAACTGCACAAAAAGAGGGGAAAAACGCCCTTTATAACACATTATACATGCAGTGATGACCTGTAATACTGTGAGAGGTATATCACTGTTTCCTTATTCGATTAATAAAAGCGATATATATCTCAGTCCCGCAGATATGAATGGCCAAAGTCCCTCCTCGGCAAACATTCCATTGGAAGATTCTTTTTAACTGTTCTGCATTCAACCAGTGTGTGGTTTCAGTCTCTAAAGGATTTCTTTTTATTTTTCTGTGTGTGACAAGCAGTATTCACAAAATACGATTTTTCAAGCGTACCCTTTTCAAGAGAGAGAGAGAGAGAGAGAGAGAGAGGGGGGGGGGGGGTTGGAAGAGATACTAAAATGAGTCAAGTGAATCCTTGAAAAATCCTTCGTTACCTTTGTAGGATATTATGAATAAATATCTGCCATGATTCTTTTTAATTTGAGAATCAGAGTTAAAGTTATGACCACTCGAAAATTGTATATCTTAATTGGAAGAGACGCAACTATTTTAGTTGATAAAACCGCCGTTTATTATCGTTTTATCGAGAAAAAAAACTAATATCGACAACGACATGCATACACAGTCATAGAAAATAATGTAAATATAGAGGGTTTGAATATGCATACCATAAAAGCAAAGGTTAACATTGGTGACCTGAATCCCTGTTTGACTAAAGCAACAGGTCGCATACATTCGTAATTCCGAAGCTTCGTTATTCCGAAGGTTCGGATATTCCTAAGGTTCGTATTTCTGAAGGTTCGTAATTCCAAAGGTTCGTTAGTCCGAAAACGAAATGAAGTTCGTAATTCCGAAGGTTCGTTAGTCCGAAAACGAAGTGAGGTTCGTAATTCCGAAGGTTCGTTAGTCCGAAAACGAAGTGAGGATCGTAATTCCGAAGGTTCGTTAGTCCGTAAACGAAATGATTAACGAACCTTATTTTGTTTTCGGACTAACGAACCTTCGGAACAATGAACCTTATTTCGTTTTCTAATTATCGAGCCTTCGGAATAACGCCACAAATGTTCGAATTAACGAACCCTTTTACGTTTTCGGATTAACGAACATCGAGGTATAGGCAATTTACGTGTTTCGGAATTACGAACCTTCGGAATAAAGATCCTTCGGAATGGTATGCATACATGAGACTAGTTCGTCAACCATGAAACACATTTTTTTTTATTGGAGAGGGGGGGGGGGGTATACAATACCCCCCAATTTCTTCGCTGAGAACTACTGCTGAAGTTTATTGCATTGATTCAATATCCGAACATACAGTATTGCAATCAAAGAAAATTATTTGTTCCAAATTTTTACAAAATCAAACAGTTACATTGAAAGAACTTTTTAGCGAGGAATAAAATCGTTATTCAAAGCGAAATGAAAAATGAAACTCCAATTAATGGCGTTTGATATCTTGGAATTTGCCGATTCAGATTTCAAATCATTCATATATATATATACATTTTTTTTTATTTCGGGGGGGGGGATGACTTTGCTTTTCTTTCCCTTACGAAAATGTAATTGATGAAAATGACGAAAATATGACTGGATTAACAATATGACGGTATATGACTATATTTTTCCCCCAAAGAACGGATTCAGTATCTATTGATACCATTGGGATACAAATGGGGGGGGGGGGGGAAGGGGTGGACTTTGGGCCATGGATCCCCCTGCCGAAATTCTCACGATCAAGATGTATGCCATTATTTTCTGAGTATCCCCTCAAAGTCTATCACAAAATTAAATTTTTGTATTTAAAAAGGTAAAAATGTTGCACGCTCGCTTCGCAGGCTCACAGCTTTTTAGTAATTTTGCCTCATATGCTGCCCATGTCTGGCCCCTTATTTCTTTTGGCTTATTACGCTTCTGGTTAATTCTAAAAATACAGGGCTCAACCTTGAAAGCAGACTAACCCTTTGGGCCAATAAGATTCCTATTCAATTCATGCTTTTATTTCGCCTTATAATTGCCCATTGACTGGTGCTACATTATTCAACTATTTTAAATCTCATTCAGAGTTTTCTTCAAAGAAAATGTTAAAACAGGGACAAAAAGGGTGAAAATCAAAGCATGAATGAAACATGGGGCGGTCGATTACGTAACACCCTTGAAAAGGAGCCCCTTCGTGGTTTTTGAAGACTTGGGGTTTACATATCAAGGGCTTTCTTAAACAATTTGTTGTCATGTTATGTAGAAAAAACACCATCTCTATTCTTACGAAGGTGAGGGTGAAAAGGGGAAGGACCCCTCACCAAAAAATTGATGAATTTCAAACTGGCTAAAAATTTTAAGAGAGAATCCTCCTTTTTCATAGATTATACTAGGAGAATAAATCCTACGAGTAAATGGTCTTTGCTATTTGAAAAAAAGGAGATTCAGTATTGGCTGCCTCGTGTAAAGCAATATTTTAAATTCATGATCAATAATAAAATAAAAATAATGTCGACAAGAAAAAAAATCTAAACACATTCCAATGGTGAACACCTGAATAGCTAAAGTGAACGTATAGTTTCGTTTAACTTTAAAGGTCTTCAGAGTTCTTTTTCTCGGAAAAATATACTTCTAGACTAATATTGCATGTTTTGCAAACCTATCCTGTAAGGAATGCAGGAACAGACTTACATTCAAATCGTTAGTTATAAGAAACTTTCATTTTTAGTGCTTAAATCGTTAGTTATAAGAAACTTTCATTTTTAGTGCTTAAAGAATTTTTTATGGGGTAATCATGGTAATATATGACACTAATATAAATCATATAATTAGGACACTAGTGAATAACGGTCGGGATCTTTCTTGTATTATTGGTTTGAATTTGTTTTCGGAGGGGGGGGGGGAGCTGTGTGAAATAAATATCATTGATGATTTGAATTGAATGTTTATAGTAATGCACTCTAATTTCATGCGTACTTGTCGAACAAAGTTTGTTCCTGACAACATAAAAACTGTAAAAACATTGGTGTTAATAGAGGACCACACCCTGAGGTGTTAAAACAACACCCTAGAGATTGAACATAACACCAAAGAGTGTAAATGTAACAACCATAGGTGTTGTAATAACACCTATAGGTGTAACACTAACACCACCAATTTAACACCGGTGTAAAAAACTGGTGTGGTCCTCTATGTACACCGGTTAACACCACAGTTTTTGCTGTATGATAATATGTGCAAGCTTCATTCCAAGTAAATATACTTTATTTCCCTCATCAACATGCTTTGTAAACATATAAAGCGTATTTATCGTCTGACTCCCAAGAACGAAACAGCCATACATTTGAACCATTTGAACAAATGCCAAAGCATTGGCGTTTAGATGATGTCGATGTTATTTAACATGTCTACTATTAAAAATACTCATAATTTAAGTTCTTTCCTGGCACCAGTGCTTGCCCGAGGCTTGCTTGTCATAGCAACAGGCTGTACCTACATGTCAAAATGGAGTTTGAATGATTGACCCCTGACTTTCGACTCAGCCCCACTTTCAAAACTTGGCTTCTATAGAACAAATCATGGACCTGAAGACTGCTCGTTAACATTTGACCTCATGCATCTATGTACATTGTCCTCACACAGTGAGAAGTATATTCGATTTTGAATGATTTCCTGATCACTGAATTATCGATTAGGACTATTACAAGCATGTATTATAAAGTGGAGATTTACATTCAATTACTTTTTTAACAATGGCACTTACATTATGTACATCATGCATCAATTATCCCAAGATCGATTAAAAAAAAGAAATTGTGTGGTACACAGTAAACAAAATCAAACAACCTGTATGATTTCTCTTCAAGTTCAACACAGAAAACGACTGATCTTTTAGAGTTCAAAGAAAGTTTAAACAAATATTCCACATATTTATATAGCCATGTTCAGCTTTTAATCAATAGCTATTAAAATTGCTGCTTAAATATCAATACTGCCGTGCGTACTTTTGCTTAAAATTCGAACAGATTCTGATCCTTTCATGCAAAGTTTAATTATTATCTTTGTACAAAGCGATTTACTTTGCACAGTAAGGGAGTTAGTTGGTCAAACAATGTTGCATGGGTTGTTGAAATATGTGCATGAGTTTGATACACTATGCCGGGTCATGAACGATGTTTTTGTTCTGTAGACTGCTAGTACATCCAGTGATAACCTGATCTTGATATCCATAAAAAAGTACTAAAGGTTGTATCTCCTGTCCTTGAACATGCTAAACTATGTCGCTTTTGATAATCTGGGAATATCATATCTTATATTGTAGAGTATACTTTTGACGGAAGGTGTTTCATCAATAAACCCCTATGACAATACATACATAAAATCTATTTGAAATATTGGATCGTAAAACATATTCTCTATTGTAATTTTAAGACGGTATAACAGAAAACTTTTCCTGTCGTTTACCTAGTTGTGCTATATTACGTGAGCGAGGCTTTACACCAGTTGAAGCTTCACAAGAACTTCCTCATGAAATGGCAGAAGGCAATGCATACTGAATATTGGTCAGCCAGCCATGCACGGCCAAGAAACGCAAAATTCTGGCCCACCGTTGTTTATTATTTGGTGTAGAGGCAAAATGCTACAATCTGAGCATTCAATTATGATACATTAGAATTTTGATGAGCCTACATATTTCTTTCTCGAAATTACATGCTATATTGGCTCTAATAATGAATGTAATTATCTCATAAAACTGACCACAGGCAACTACGACACGTAGACATTATAAAGCATGCATGTAGCCCATTGATATAATACGCCCGTCATTAGTTCACCGTGCGCAAGTTTTCCCGCCTTTTTCGATCCTCTCTTCTCTCCATAGTGCACGCAACACAAATACACATAGAGACACACACGGAGTGGTATATGTGAATGTGTACAGAAGTCATTACACGATCGCCACGACCGCCAATATAATTGTGCTTTCTCATTGAGGTTATTACGTAACTCGTAAGTATGCCTACCCCCATTGACAAACTCAAAGACAGGATTACTTCTATTCTTTAGCGTATGTTGAGCCGAACAAAAGAGAAAGAGCGAGAAAGAGAAAAGGGTGACAGCGAACAACCTTTTTGGGGTGTTCTCTTCTGATAAGTTTTCCTTTTAAATTTGGAGAGCCCTAAAGCTTTGGTCTATTTGGTGTCGAATTAGAGGATGTTTTTCGAAGAGAGTGTATGTCAAAATAGACCGAGAAACCATTAAAAAGGCAAAATGGCGGTCGGGGCGTTGTTACCATGGGCGCCACGGCATGCTATCAAAAGGGGAGAAAGAATGAAGAGAACATGGAATGTGTCCACGTTGCTATGATTATCATTTGTCAAACTGTACCGAAAATGGCAGAAATAGGTTGCAAGTGTCGCCAACCGTGAACTAAAGTTATGGTTATAACCAAAATGTACAAATAATGATCGAGTTAACCTAATCTAACCAATTCTTGTTCTTTTTAACTTATTACTTACCTTCTCTCCCTTTCTCTCTTTCATTCTTTCTACTATCTTTTTAACCTTTTTCATTTCTTCTCATAAACACACTTGGTCATTCTCCCCACCAATTTCTCCATCTTGATTTTGAAAATTAAAAAAGGTCACGTTATTGTTTTTTTCCCTTTGTTATCTATGACTATATTTTACCAAATATAAAATCAAAATTTTTTAATCTATAGGGCATTTATTTTTAGTTTCGGGTTCTCTTTGCTATAAAAAGAAGGTTTGCTATATTTGCAATGGGTCATTTCACATTATGAATGGACCCAACGAAATGTCTATTATAGTATCATAGTTCCGTGAATAGAATCAACACATCGAATTGGTCAAGAAAATGAATAATTGGACCACCGGAATTCGAAAGAAACGTGCACTGAACCAGTGTGATATTGCTTTGGTCAAGTGCAGGACTGGTGGTCACTTTGGTTATTGCACAGTAAAAACGCTGTTTAAGATTTTTATACAATTCTGTTTACTACATGAACCTTACTGTAGTTGTTTAACAGTTTAAACAATCATGTTTAATTTATTGAAGATTAGATAGTGAAAATCAAACTTTGTTGTTGAAGATTTAAACACTTGTTTAAACTGTTTAAACAATTAAGGTTCATATAGTAAACAGCGTTGTATAAAAATTTAAACAGCGTTTGGTTAACCGATAGGACTAGTAGTTTTGCTCCGTTGGACGCCATTACCTGGTATTTGGGGCAGGCCTCATTGCACACAGGTGAAACTCGGGGGGGGGGGGGGTATCAATTTTAAATGTAGGCCTATAACCGGGAATCGTGTTCTAAACGTAGGCCTATACCGGTTATCGTGTACTTAAAGGGGTGGTCCACGCTGAAGACATTTACATCTCAATAGATATAGAAAAAATCACAAAGCAAAATGATGAAAATTTGATCAAAATCAGATAATAAATAACTAAGTTATTGAATTTTAATGATTTGCATTATTCCTGGTGAAACAGTTCTAGGGATGTCTTTATGAATATTCATTAGGTGGACTGATGATGTCATATATCCACTTGTTCTTTTGTATTTTATTATATGAAATTAGGTTCATTCAAAAAAGTTTTACCAAGAACTAAACAATTGGATTGACAACTGATTTAATGCATTAGTTATTTATTGCCGCAGCTTATTTCATTATAATGGAGACACATTATTTATACTTGTATGAAAAAATTGAACATTCATGATTTCATGTAATAATATAAGAAAAGGAAAGTGGGGATGTGACATCATCAGACATCCTATTGAATATTCATGAGGATGTGCAAATGCTGTTTGCACAAAATATTGATAAACTTTTAAATTCATGTAACGTCATTATATTTTGTTATCCGATTTTGAAGAAATTTTCAGCATTTTGCTGCGTCAATTTTACTGTATTTATTTAGATATGAATAATTTCAGCCCGGAACATCCCTTTGAAGCTGAAAAATGTGTTAAGATACTGTAAAGTGACTGGAATAGTCAGTTGGGTTTAATTCATTGAAATCATGCCCCGCGCAGTTTCAAGAATGTCAGTAGGCCTACTCGGGATTAGGCCAATGTCATCATGACCGTCACTTACTTGATTCTTAAATCAGACATGAACACAAACAAGATGATATTAAGTCTACTTATTCATATGTCTAGCCACTTTGACATATTCATTATATTAATTGGGTATATTCTCGCAATTCATTCGTCCCTGAGCCTCTACAGCTTGAATTTCTCTTGACTTCACATAAAATATATATTCGGAATATCGTAACGTTGCCACATAAGATTTTGCTTAGAATATAATTATGATGGATCTACTGACCACGGTAAAACCTTCATGTAATCGTGTGGAGTTCAAAGCTTTCGAAGGAATTATTTCCTTCCCTTTTTCTTTGCTCAGTCGTGTCTTAATTTTTCCCATCGTCTCCCTTGGGTTTCTCCGAATTAGAAGGCAGTCTTTTGGGCATTGCGATCAGTCGAGCTTGAGAATGAGAATAATAGGTTCATTCGTACGTGGCAGGGTTCAAGTTATTGTGGGTGATCACGTGACGTCATCAATCGATCATTATCGATCACTATTGAAAAGTTAACAAGTGCATGACCATACCACGATCGTGGAGATCACAGACGATCTTAAAAATAAACAGAAACAACGATTATCAGGAGGGTTTGAACATACATCGCAAAATCCAGTATTGTGACCAATCTGAAAACTTGACATATTAAATTCAAGTTGTCCGCAATTTAAGTTTTCTACTTTTTCTCTTCTTCGTCTTGCGTTTAAAATATCTTCCGAATTATGTTCATGTATATACCTCCCGCCATGTTCACTATCCCTCTCTTTATCTCTTTCTTACTGTCTTTCAATTTACAGAGTGAAATTGAAAAAAGAGTAAGAAAGAGAGAAAGAGAGGGATTTATATCTGTATGACATCTGGGAACCCACTCTTTTGTCCCCCCCCCCCCTTCACATATTATCGATCTCGATCTCTTTCCCGAGAGCAACATACATAACATATCACAAGGTGGCGCTATTCCAGCCTAAGCATGGCCCTATATAATATTTATAGGGCCTTGAGCCTAAGTCATTGATCCATACTCGTTCTTTTTAAATTCCCGTCTTTAATTATTTGATATGTATTTATGTTAATTTTTCTTTGTAGATAAATGTCCCTTCTAATGTTGAATAGTGCCACAGTTTTTTTTCCCGAATTCTTTCTTCTTCCTTTTTCCTCCAAAATGTTGAAAGGGGCTTTTATAACTTAATGTGAATTTCCCATCTAAATGAAGATAGCGCCCCCTCCATGCAATGGTATTCATGCACCATTTTCTTTTTTTCATTGCATTCTTAATTGGTCAGAAATCATAAATAATTTCTTACGATTATCACCACCATTACCATCATCATTATCATCATCATCGTCACCATCATCATCACCATCATCATAATCACCATCATCTCCATCATCATCATGATCATCATGATCATCACCTTCATCATCATCAGCATCACCATCATCGCCATCATCATCGTCATCATCGTCATCATCATTTCATCTCATTATCACGAGCACAATCGCTATTATCATCACCAATATTGTTCACCTTTGAACTGGGTTAAAGAAAAAGAAGTGAAGATGAAAAGGTATTCGTGTTTATTTTATCTTATTTATTGCATTTCTCTTTCCTCATTTCGGCGACATTTTATCTGAATACGGAAGTATGCATTTGGCTCTCTTATAACGCCAAATCCCCTTTCTATTTATTGCCCAGCAGTTGCCAAATGGTGGCATCATTGGATACTTCTTATAGACACTAATTGTGGCACCATACCCATGATACCTTGCTTTGTAATTCGTTTTTATTTATTGCCCAATGAGGTACAGGTTCACATAAGATGGCACCACAGACTGCTTGTTTCTGTTTGACTATTTTGGACATTTAGATTTGGGGTTGGCATACATACTCATGTCTATCCTCTCGCCATTATTGTTCGATGGCAATACAGGTTCTCAGATGATTCTTTAGGATAATTATTGTCATTTAGTTTGGGGACACCTCAATTGGCTTTCCTAAACGCCTTTTAATTAATAATAGGTTCACAGAATGATAACATCCCTAGCTGCTTCTATTGGATAGCTTAAGACCTTCATTATGTACGGGCACTGCATCTCAGGGGGCTTTCCTGTAACGCCTTTCCATTTAGTGTCCAATGACGTACAAGTTCACAGATAACATCGTCAATCTTGAGTTTTGTTGAATTTCTCGAGATAATCAACAGTCTTCCTCAAAGATCGTTGGAGGGATCCTTTTCCCCAAAAGTGCACCAACCTTGTGGTTTTCGAGATGACCTTCATAGCGATTATCAAGGTACATGTCGGCGAGGTCCTTCCTCCTCTTTGGGAGTTTGATCGATTTGGGACTTGGTGGAGGAGTTGGAGAGCGCATCTCTTCCTTGATGCACTCGACGAGACGTCTCTGCTTCGCTTCTATGTCATCCAGTTCCTCCGTAACACAATAGAAGTTGAAGAACACCATGTTCATCTCTTCGAGGTATTCGGCCGTCTCCGTCCTGAGTCCAACAGTCTTTGCATCGATGGCCTCTGACTTGGTCTGGCCTGATCCTGGCTGTCGAGGGAAGGGGCCACGGGAGATCCGAGACCACTTCCTGAGTGCTCTCTCAAGCTGGCGAGTCACACACGTTGACATCGTCACAGCGGACTGAAGGTTTTTGATGACCTCAGAATTTGGACACTGTTGGAGGACGTCGTCGATGTCTATATAGTCGTCGCCCTCCTCACTGGTCCTGTCAAAGAACTCTATCTCTTCATCGAGATTATCTTCATCAGCATAAGGTATCTTTCCTTCCAGATGGGAAGGTGGTGTACCCGCAAGTGTTGACGGAACGTCGCCATTATCTGGTTTTTCTTTGCTTTCTTTTAGTCCATTTTCTAAAGAAAACTCAGGTTCACAGATATGATCTCCTTCGCTATAGGAATCAAGATCACCACTGTCTTCACATGAGCCTGATAACTTAAGAGGCAGTTGTTCAAGGACATGACATTCCACTGTGTCGCCGTTGTCTTTGATGGTGAGGATATCTATACTTCGGTTACGATCTGCTTTAACTGGAGATGTCCCTTTAGTGTCCAGTTCACTGCAGATCACTGCCCCTCGAGTTCCTTCACCGAAGTCACTGGGCTTATCCTCATTAGACACGGTACCGGGTAGACTGAACTCACATTCGACAAAACCATTGGAGGAATGATTTTGACGCACAGTTCTGTGGCACGTGTTGGATCTCGTCTTGCTCCTGACTAGACCGACATTTAATTTAGCAAACTGATCAGTTACCGATTCGGCCGACTTCGAAACTGTCAGTTCTCCGTGAAGATTTAAAGACACTACTGGGGTTGAGCGACGCTTTCTTGGCCCGCACCTTAGCAGGTTATAGAGTGAGTGACGTTTGTCATCTGATTGTGACGTCACAGAGGTAGATCCGCGTAGTTTGAGTTGAAGTGATCTCACCGCGGCCGCGATTCCTGGACTGGGCATGCGCCATGGGAAGCAAGAGGTGCTCTTGTTGTCATGGCAACTATCAGATCGTTTAACGAAAACTTTACTGTTGCCTTTCGTTGAATTCACCTTCACAAGAATAAAGAAAAATGTAAAGATTGTTTAATATACGATTAAATTTTAAAGTAATATCGTTACTAGTTTTCTATCTTTGGGATTTCTCTATCTTTCTATCAAATAATAATTTGCTCGTGTGCGTATTTTAAAAGAGGGCGGAAAATTAATCCATATAGAAATAGAACCATCCTCCCCTTGTCCAAATTTGGTAACCTTGTATACTTTTAAACGCTTATTTATTATTTTCTTTTAAATACATGGTAAATATTAGTAACAGATCTAGAATGATCACAAATGCACCAACGTTTCCTTTAAAAAAATTGTGATAAGAAAAGTCAGAGCCAGCTCACTTTATTTCCAACTTCCTGTCACTTTTTTTTACAGATCATCACTCCAATCGCCCACTCATTGAAGGCAAGGGGAGGGGTAAACACTTTTCTAGTGTCTCCTCTTAGAAAATATATTTATAAAAATGACATTTTTAAATTGTTCATCCATGGACCTTTCTACTCTGTAACCTGAAACAATCTAAACATTTATAAGCAATTGGATTTCAATTCAACTTTTTGACTTAATTAGTTCTCCGTAGATATTATTCTATACTCGCTTTGCACATTACTTTTTGTAACCATACATACCCTATTGTTGTCATATTTTCGTTTATTTTCGGTAAAATCAATCCGATCACTTACCAATTGCATCATTTTGAAATCAGTGTTGTAATAAATATTGAAATCAAAGGAGTACAATCGGCACATCCAATAGCAAAGGAAGTCAAAAGACAGAATGGAAAAATGTAAACAAAAACCATCGACAATAAAAGTTTTCATTGTGATATCATAAGCGCGCTTGTTTTGCGCAGTATTATATGCGATATATTTGTGACGTCATATTGTGATGTTATCGCTTGAATATTATTTCAAAATACATCACCAAATTATATTTTGATTAAAAAAGATCAAATTATCATCACTCATCGTCATCATCATCATCATAACCATCAATTATTACCATCATCATCATCACCACCATCATCATCATAGTCATCTTCCAACAATCTTAAATATTTGAGGGGGTAGGGGACCGGCATGGCGTATGGGGAGCAAAAGTATTATGATCTTTTTTAATACTAAAATCTAGGTTTTTATAGATTCTGACATTATGTTCAATAGTATAATACCTTTTTCTTTTCCTTTTTTTCCTAATTGTGAATATTTTTGGGCTACATCATCAACACTGCCGCCATCGCCATCGTTTCCATCATCATCACCATCATCATTATCATCATCATCACTTCTTTCATCATCATCACTTTCATCATCATCATCACTTTCATCATCATCATCACCATAATCATCATCATCACCATCATCATCATCATCATCAACATAATCCTTGTCATCACCACCATTGTCTCCATCATCATCATCGTCACCATCACGATTAATGAGCCTTTTCTGTAAAATTCTTCCAAATGCATCATATTAAAAAAAAATACTCTGGTGACGAATTGGGAGCTTTAAAAAATATTCAGATCGAAGGATAATAAGTATTTAAACAATACGTGCCTGCAACATTTACCTCCATTGGTCACTACCATTTTCAATCGTCAACTATTTTGTTATTAGGTCCCGGTCATCGACAATGTCTCAACATTTCTACTTTTCAATAAGTATCATGTTCTTCCACAAAACAACAAACTACAGTAGACTTGCATCAACAGCAATTAGTACAATCATCAACATTCTACTACCAGAATTCTCACCTTCTTAATCTAAATTACAAATATCATTAAGGCATAGATTGAAACACATGACACAGATGCAATTACTGTTGACATAAAGTGAAAATATATTAATTTTAGTGAAAAAGTGTGTTTACAAAAAATACAAAGCATTCTCTCAAAAAAGCATTAGCACCAGAATGAGCAAGGCAATAAAACAAATCTCGCAACAATTGTGTATTTCACTGAATACATGATTCACTTACCAATTTTCAAGTACTTTTGTTCTTTAAATGTATAGTGTATATGTGAAAACATTTAAACATACTTCTGGAATGTTCATAGCAATGCATTTTCATAACAGAATGCAATCAAACAATGGAATATTTCATATATGTATATGTCATTGTGGTGCATACATTCGTAATTCCGAAGCTTCGTTATTCCGAAGGTTCATTATTCCGAAGGTTCATATTTCCGAAGGTTCGTTAGTCCGAAAACAGAATGAGGTTCGTGAGTCCGAAAACGAAGTGAGGTTCGTAATTCCGAAGGTTCGTTAAACCGAAAAAGAAATGAGGCTCGTAATTCCGAAGGTTCGTTAGTCCGAAAACTAAATGATTATCTAACCTTATTTCGTTTTCGGACTTACGAACCTTCGGAACAACAAACCTTATTTTGTTTTTGGATAAACAAACCTTCGGAACAATGAACCTTATTTCGTTTTCGGATTAATGAACCTTCGGAACATTGAACCTTATTTCGTTTTCGGATTGTCGAACCTTCGGAATAATGCCACAAATCTTTGGATTAACAAACCATTTTACGTTTTCGGATTAACGAACATCGAGGTATAAGCAATTTACGTGTTTCGGAATTACGAACCTTCGGAATTACGAACCTTCGGAATTACGAAGTGTAACCGTCATTGTGGGACATAATACACCATCCCCCAACAATATATAGAAAAATCCTTTACTAATACCCTTTTCCTCAGTAAAAGATTTCATGCACAATTTTTTCCCCTTAATTAAAGGGTTAGTGCTAGCAGTCCATTGATAACATTTTAAGTTCAGCAAGTTTATTCTGATAATACACCTATGCACATACAGCTTTGAGCAAGATCCTGGCAGTACTGATTATCTCTTATAGCACCAAATATGAATTTATATAGTTAGAACACCTAGAAATAATTATCTCCAGAGATTAGACCAAGTGACGATTAGCCCAACTAGGCATTTGACCAAGTGGCTATTAGACCAATGGGCCATTAGATCCATTGGCTATTAGACCAAGTGGTCATTGGACCAAAAGAAAATTAGACTAAGTGGGTTAAGCCCAAATGTTGTTAGCCCATCTTATGATTAGACCAAGTGATATTAGACCACTCGTCAGTAAACCCTATTCAACAGCCCCTGATGAACCTTCAGGTAACAGGCACACCAGAAATACCGACTGCCAATCGACCAAATCTATTTCGTTATTTTCAGTTGCGTATTATCAAGAACCCATATTCCATAATGCAACATTCTAGGTATTGAAGTCTTAAAATAAATGCAGAATATTGTAAGATAACTTATTCACCATCCAATATGTATACATACCACAACATTTTTGTTATTAAGTAAAAAAAAAAACAAGTACTTTTGCTCTCAGAGCATAATTCCAGATTCTCCATACAACAAGAATTCAAGGCTAACTGTTCTCTGTATCATTGATATCTCAAAAGGTAAATTTGAAGACTAGCCTCTTATACAGTGCATCCCATAAAAAAGGAACCTCATTTTCAGAGACAGATTTCACAATTATTAAATATGTGTTTACAAATTAAAATTTCAAACTCGTCTTGCTCATTAATGTGTGAAGTGTTGTGTGTATCAAAATATATAGTAATAATTTAATTGTATAATGACGTAAATGAAATATCATATTTCATTTTCCTTTAAAGAAAAAAGACATGGGAATCCTGTTTTCCTTTTTTCTGGGATACACTATATAACACATAGTCAATAAAAGACCACTCAGTGTACAGTGTAGGTCAATTTGTTCCCCCTTTAAAAAGAAGTATTTAGCAAGCAGTAAGCAAATTAGTCAATGAAGTAATAAGAGCACTTTTATTTCTAAAATGAGGCATCTTTTGAAATAATTATTGTATAAATTCCACCAAAGTCTTATATTTCATTAAAAGAATGTAATTGAAATAGACTTTGTAAAGAATAAAAGTCAATAAATGACTAGATATACTCACATTTCTTTTCAATAAGCTAAAAAAACCAAACAATAAAAAAGAAAAAGCAAAAAAACACAAACCCTGTAAATCCTACACAGTACGAATATCCCTAGCATCACATATATATCTCTATCTATCTCTATAGCACCACCTAGGGACAGAAACAAGTCAATTACACAATAATCTTTGTGTCTTACAGGAACATCTTATGCAATACATCTTCACAATAATACTGTTTTATGTTTCGGCAGTGATGTTGAGTATGCACAAATTAACTACATGGCAAGATTTATTTCCAACATTCATAAACATACCTTTCATTAATTGGTTTGAATAAAAGCAGCCAATTGATGAAAATGATATTGGAAATTTAAGCAAAATTTCAGAATGTTGATTTAGTTTTAAATGTGATTTTGATGGAAACTTTTAGTAAGTGTTCCTTTTTCACTATTTATTCAAATCACTTTGTTCTCGAGGGGGGCTTGGCCTTTAAATTGTAAAAACCAACAAAAAGAATGAGCCATACATATACATGTATGTGCTACTTGTGCTTGAGTGGGTGTGTATGTGTTGCTTATACAGACATCTCTACCAACTCACTGCATACTGGAACCAGGCAGTCCCTGTACAAAGCCTATGGGAATCATTGAATTCAGTAGGCAATTGGTTAATTCAATCAAGATCATGCTTCACCCTCATCATCTAAAAAAAATGTGACTCAATGTCTGACCTCAGTGTAAACGTTCCACTCTTACCAAGGTTCTGAAACTTCTTCAAGGACACATTTACTGCTATTATACGGTCTGTTCTCTTCCTTCTTTTGTTTCAATTTTCTGTAAGCTCTTAAAGAAATTTGTCTCACTTTCACCTTCATTTCTTTCTTTATTTCCTTCTAGAAAATACTTGCAACACCATGCAAATACCGGAAAACTTAAATATGATCGACCTTCCATTAGTCATACATTCACAAAAGTCAAAGCAGTTTTTGAGACCAGTGTTATAAATCCATTCCAAGTCACATTTCTCTTAAACCAAACAGATTTCTTTGACCCCAAAATATTTGATTTAGGCAAAGTTAATACACCGTTACACACCGATTGTGACCCATGCGTGTGCAATACCAACGCTTCTTACCGACATCTAACCAGAATTGTGCAAGTGAACAAGCAGAAATGACTCCGCAGTTATCTTTGCAGTCCTTGTCAGAACTCATCGTCAAAGTGTGAGTGACGGTAGCGGTAAGGTTCAGCCATGATTGCTTCATCCAGGAGTTCACTGTATAAGCTATGGACAGGGGTATCTTGGCCCCAGGCGCCTTTGACCTGTCCCTCTGAATCTACCAAGTACTTCCAGAAGTTCCAGGTCGGCTCTTGGTGGGCATTTGCTGGAAGAATATCATAGAATCAAATCAAGGAATTTATTTGCATGAAATATGATTAAGAAGGTATTATGATTGAAGGAAGTATAGTATTACATACATATAAAATTTCTGTGCTTACGTAATTATCTTTTTCTCTATCAGTAATTTATCCTTTGTATTTCATCAAGGAGATATTGGTTTTCTCAACATTATTGAAACAATGCTTTTGACTTGAAAAAAATACAATTGTGGCTCTAGTAACACAAATTTGCAATCAAGTACAAAATAGAAATGGTCCATCAAGCCTAGGATCAATGTTGAAAGTGCATTTTGTTCAAAAGACTAAACAATAACCAAAAATTATTACTTTAGTTTAAAACTGCAATAAATCACAAATAATTGTGTAGTGAGGACCAATAATATTTTCACTATATTGCACTATTCTTTATTTGTATATTTTCATCTTCTTCATTAAAATTTAGAGATGATTGAATGAAGATGTTTAATAAATCAAGCTCATTTTCAAATTGACTACATAATACTATTAGTGCTATTAGTGCTAATCAGAGGGAAGCATTGACTCATTTGATTAAGATGACTTACAGGTGAGGAACTGCCAAGCCGGGTCCGCACCATGCCCAATCACCTCCACTTTAGCAAAGAGAGGAAACTCCACATCGTACAAAGCCTTGACATAGCGTTTGATCTCCTCGTTGGAGTGCAACTCCTGGTAGAACGAATTAGAAGGAAATGCCAGGATGTTGAGGCGACCTTCAAACTGCGGGTCTTTACTGAGCTCCACCAGTTCATGGTAGGTCCTATCAGTGTAGCCGCACTCGCTGGCTACGTTCACAACAAGGGATGGCTGTAGCAATGACAACAATATTTTAGGATTTTTCAGGTTCAATAGTTCAGTTGGTAGAGTGGGGGTTCGGGTTCCGGTGACCTGGGTACGATTCCCACTTTGTACCCAAGTGCCCTTTGGTAAGGCACTAATCTTCATTACCCAGGGCCGATTGAACAAAAGGGTCTTTCCAAGGACCGTCTTTCGTGTTGCCAATCTTTTATGATGCGCTGTATGCGGGATATTTCTGAAATGTATGATAAACAAATAAAATTTGTTAGCTAGCATTTAAATCAATTGTATACAATTTCATGATACATCACACCCGGGGGGGCCATTCAAGAGTGGATACCATGCGCGACCATGGGGTCTCGAAAAGCACCCTAGACACTAGACAGCTGGCAGCCGTCTGTTTCGAGGAGTTTTTTAACATTTTTTTTTCATTTCTCCTCGTACACAGACGGCTCGCTATCGTGCAGCCACCATCAGGGGACTTGCAATGCAAAATCCCCCCGTCGGGGCTTTTCAATTTTTGTCTTTAATGAATAAAATTTTCGAAAATTATAGTGACCAGAGTGTAAATTTATATTCCCTCTTGGCATCAATTGCCAAAAAACGGAGAAAAATGAAGTTAAAAGGAACAAAAACAGTGACTTACCTCGGCTGTCGCGCAAATTCACTTCCCCGTTTTATCCGATCTTAAGTACATAAACATATGGCCATTGAGTCCCCTGTACAGATCGCGCTAGAACTTCGGTCTCTGTATTTGGTGAGAGAAGCCAACGAAGTTCAGCTGAACAACCAACAAAACAGAGACCGAAGCTTTTGGTCTACCTAGACACGTAATTTCCATATTCTGAAAATGCACCCCTTAACAAGTATTGGCATGTGAAACCCTACCCTTAATAAGTATTGGAAACAAAACGATACTCTTGGCAAATATGCCCTGAAATGACCCCCTAAACAAGTACAGGAATGTTTTATTGTCACGGGTCCTTTGGTCGTCGGCTTTACCTTTTTTGGTTTAGTACGACCCCACCTTCTACACCTCGCGCAAATCGGACTCTAAACACGTAGTGTTGGGGCAAAAAGGACATCCTTTGTAAAACATTTAATTTTGTTTTATCATCCCCGCAAATTCGACCCTAAGCACGTAATTTTCCTAGCGAAATAGATACCTTTTTTCATTTTTTGCTTGTTTTTGACACCCTTATCACGTTACGTATGTAACGTGCCCTATCGTGAAAAAGACATCCTTTTTACGTGTTTTTTTGGTTGTGCATGGTATCCACTCGTCAATGTAAGTGGCCCCCCGGGACATCACATCATTCATAAACAAAGATTTTGTTTACTGTAACGGATTCATGAATAAAATATGTTTGCAGGTAATTTATTTGAAATGTGTTTCACATGGCGCATCATAATAAATGGGCGACACGAAAGATGGTTCTTGCAAAGACCTTTCATGCAATCGTCCCCCGGTCCCTGGGAGAGGATCTTAAGACGTTGGTTCTGTGGTTGCTTGCTTTCTTAGCAATCAGGTAAAAAAAAGTCACCACCAAAGTACATGTTGGTATTGGTTACCATATTGAAATAAAGAGAATACTTTGATCCATCTTATACTATTGACTTTCATATATGATTGCATTTGCCATGTATGTTCAGTGATATAGATTATCACTTTTGATTGATTCTTGGTGAGAAATTAAATTTGACCATTTGTCAGATTTAGCATTATTCTTTATGTATTAGTCTCTCTGCGGTGTAATTCTTTTTAAAAAACTTTTATCAAAGTGCACTTTTCCCCCATCGATTCAAAAGCTACCTATATAATAAACTTGACTGGTTTATTCAAACAAATTTATCTAGGCCTAGCCAAGCTAGGCTAGATGCAAAACCTTGTTCATTGAATGAGCGGCTAGACATAGACCTATTCAGATTTTAGATCATTTACAGACTATCACACATCACATTTACTGAAACAAGCCTGTCTCTGTTCATCAGTGTTCCACTGGACTTGAATAATCTTGTTCCACTGAGTACAAATTTAAAAAGTAAAAAAAATATTTAAAAAGTTAAAAGAAAATCCTCCGAACAGACAGATCAGCTCTATTGAGTAACCAGCAGTATGACTGATTCTCGGAACCACCTATAGGGGAAGGCGGGGTAAGTTGTGACACTTTTTGCATTTTGCACGTTAGAATTGATAAGACTAGTAAATATTTTTGAAATAAGTACCTTACCTTTAAATCTGATTCTTGGGAAATATTTTTCACCTATATAAAACTTTCTACCCCCACGCTGAATTTCATTGTGACCTTTGAAAAAAAAACGATGTGAAATGGCTCAACTTGCCCCATCTGTGGGGTAAGTTGTGCCACCGTCTGGGGTAAAATGAGCCACAAAAACTCTGTACCCCATGTATGCGGGAAGAACCAGGATGTCAATTTTTCATTTAAAGTCTTTTCACTTGCTAATTCTCTATAAATACTAACATCTTCTAAAAGTAAAAGAACTGTCATGTGAATTTGCTCCTTTCTGCCTGCATATCAATGGCTTTTTGTTTTTAGAACTTGTTTTATTATACATCACCATAAGAATTATACACGTGCCCCATGTTGATTTAGCTTCAATTACCCCAGTCCAAACTTATTGCAATATTTTCACATCCACTCATTTCTTATGCATTCATCATGTAAAAGACTATGACAAGAATGAAAATCCATACCTGGACTAACAATATTGTTCTTATTTCTATAATATATTTAAAGACGTGTGTGGGTAAAAAGCACTTATCTATTTCACACCCTTTTTTACTTTTTTGGCTGAAATTTGTATTTTTCCCTCTAAAAAAGTACTTTTTGTTTCAAAGTTGAAAACAAAATGGTGGGGTTAAGGGTTATGCAATGGGTCATCAATACATGACACCACCACAATGTCTGACTCATTCATTATTAGACTGGGGGTGGTGGCTCCACTTGCCCCTATGCTCAACTTACCCCGCCTTCCCCTATGTATCTGGTACAAAAAATTTTAAAAAAGCTATTTCCGACTCGCCGAGCGGCAGCCATATGAGAAATGTGATTCAGTACGAGCCCATAAACAGTAAAAAGAGAAAGAAAAAAAAAATTAAAGGCGCAAGGCCAATATGGGAGACTCTCTCCATTGAGTCTCTAATATAGGAGACAGTCTCCTATGATATTGAAGACTTGCTTTGCAAAAGAAACACCAACAAAAGCATAATTTTTTCTCACCAAGGTCACGTCAGAAGCCCATTTGTTTTGTGTGTGAATGACAAAAAAAATCCTCATCAAAACAAAGGTAGACAGTGAATTATCAAAGAAGAAAGGTGAAAAGGGGTTATTTTTCAAAAGGAATCTGCTTATCACATTTTTATTTGCTGCCAAGATCCTTTTGCAGGAAATGTAAACAAAGAGAATAGGTCTCCCAAACTGGAGACTGTCTCTGAAATTGGATACCCAAATTCTTTACAAAAGTCTCTTGTAATCTACCACATGGGAGACAGTCTCCCATATTGGCCGTGTGCCTCTACTGATAGTGAAATTGAAAAAGCTCTTCAGTGCAGTGGTTACATGCAATTTCCAAGCGAATAATATCAATATTTAGCCAGGCCTAGATGACGTAACACTAGATCTAGACTTAGTTAGACCAAAAGCTTCAGTCTCTGTTAACTGGTCGTTCCGCTACACTCCATTAGATCCACTCACCAATTACAGCTCGACTCGATCTGTACAGGTAGCCTACAGGGACTCAATGGCCATCTGTTTATGTATTAAGTTTAGATAAACCAGTTGCATGATAGCCAAAGTCACTGTTTTTGTCCTTTAGTTTTAAGTTTATTTTTTCCCATTTTGGTGCATATCACTTTCAGGCCAAAAGGAAATACATATAATCTTCTTTATTTTGGTCCAGTTCTTTATATTTTTTATGACATAAAGACAAAAATCGATGAGCCCTGTTTGGGGGGGGGGGGGGAATTTGCATTGTTGACCCCCTAATGGCGGCTGCATGATCGCGAGCATCTATAGGGCAAGTCCAAGAAAAGGTCACCCTGGAAGGCAAAATTTAATCTTTAATTTAAGAAGTTATCTTTGGTGGGATAAGAAAGCCCAAATGTGGAATTTTAAAATTTCATTAAGAAAAATTTGATAATATGCATATTTATGCTAATTTGGGGCACCTAATTTGCATAATCAGTAAAATGGGCGTTACGTATGGGACAATTATAAAAACTCATAGAAAATGAAAACAAAACTTCTGAGATTCAGTCATAGGTGGGACATGGACCCCCTTACAGAACAAAGTGGTGTCATCTAATTAATTATGCAAATTAGGTCTTGTCCAAGGATGGAATGTCCCATACGTAACATTTTGAGGATGTTTTTTTAAGTTATTTCTCATAATACAATACTTGTATTGCTGCATCTCTGGGAAGTTCTAATTTATTAAGTATGAAAATGTTATACCACAAAAAGTTTCAAAAATGGAGTTTACTTTTTAATTAAAAGTTAATTAAAAAATTGTTACGTATGGGACAACATGTTACGTATGGGACATTTACACATAATGTCAATGGGGAGATTTGTGTACAAAGTGAATGGAGAAAAACAAATTTGAAGAGTGCTCTAAAAACTGATTATTTACCTTTTCTTTAGTTTTTAAACACTGATTTGTTATGAATACTGATTAATGAATACAAATGAAGCCAAAAAAATGTGAAAATGGAAAAATATGAAAATATAAAAACAATAGAAATACATAAGAAATTCATAAAACCATGAAAAACATGGAATAAAAAGGTTGAAATGGCTAATTTCCCCTTCAGTGATATCAAATATGTCTCAGTAGAACATTTAAAAAGAACGAAACTCTTTTGTTATTTCCATATTTTAAATTATTTCAATTTTTTGAATTATGGGGAAAATTGTGTACGTTCTCTATGGGGACAAAATGTCCCATACGTAACTGTCCCATACGTAACATGTCATTAATTTGTTTAATTAGAGTCTGTAATTAGAGGGATTTGGCTTATGACATGAAACTTGCCATAAATATACTATAGTATTGAGACTTCTATCACACTAAGTTTCAAGTTGTCAAGTGAAATACTTTCAGAGAATTCTCAACTTGAAACTAATGTATTAAAAATTGTCTTTTCTCTGCGTCCCATACGTAACGGCGCATCTTTTCGCTCTAAAAGGTCAAGATCAAGGTCATATGTCACAATTTTTTGCATGATTATTCTTCTCCTAGATGTCTACCATCATGAGGGTATTCAATCTAATCAAAGTCATGTAACACTATTTTTCAGGTCATTAAAGCCTCTGAAATGTCCCATACGTAACGCGCGCGAATTCTTGGACTTGCCCTATACGAGATTTAAAAAATAATAATAAAAAATAAAAATGTTTTATACAGACGGCTGCCAGCTAGCTGATCTAGACTCTACGGTAATTGGTTGAAGTTAACCGATTGAAGAAAAAAAATGTAAACCTATTCTCTGGACAGCAAGCAGATATGTGTGCATTAGACCAAAAGCCTCAGTCTCTGTAATGTTGGTTGTTCAGCTGATCTCTGTTGGCTTCACTCACCAAATACAGAGACCGAAGTTCTAGCGCGATCTGTACAGGGGACTCAATGGCCATATATTTATGTACTTAAGATCGGATAAAACGGGGAAGTGAATTTGCGCCACAGCCGACTTGAGGTAAGTCACTATTTTTTGTTCCTTTTAGTTTTAAATTTATTTTTCTCTGTTTTTTTGCAATTAATGCCAAGAGGGAATATTAATTTGCATTTTGGTCGCTAGACAGGAATAACCGTCGTTTCAGTGTATTTATTCAACAATTTCTGACATTTTACTACAATCCCCATTCACCGACGGTAATGTGTCAGTACGAGCCTGCATGTGTAATCTGGTCCGACAATTCGGCGGACAGGTTTTGTCCAGATTTTTTACTTCTTTTAGATTCTAACATTATATTATCTTGGACGAAGGTCCACTATTTTCGTTAGACTCTAATCTTTCTATTGATACTATATACATTTTATAATATTTCAAAAAATATACGTTACCGATGAGTTATTCCCTGGGTTATTCCTTATTTTTGACTTTCTGCCGGAGAGGAAAATATGGCAGCCGTCAACGAGTTGTGCTTTTATCAAGGCTTTCCGATTAAATTTTCGATATCTTGGCCAATCAATGCGAGCGACAAGTTCCGAACGCACGCACATCAATATGTCCAAGCGCAAAGCAGCGGCACAAATCGCGATAGGTAGCGACTGGTAAATACGTCTGTAATGATGATGACGTCATCCAAGATGGCAACTTACGTTGACCAACGAAAGGATCGAAGATGACGATGTTTCGATCATCATTTCAAAAGAATTAGCGGTAACTGAGGTCTAAGGTACGATATTTCTGAATTTTAAACATTTTTTCGTAAATATGGATGTGATTTCTTTTTCATAATATGACATTTTATGTACAAAAAAATGATCGGAAAATCGGGTTTCCGCTAATAGATCTAACGTTACTGCTAAAATACGTTGTCTGTACGTACGGGCCTCCAAGCTTTTCAGTCTATGTATTGGTGAGTGAGCCAACGCAGTTCAGCGGAACAACCAAAATACAGACATGACAGAGACTGAAGCTTTTGGTCTATTTGATCGCATTAATTTTCAAAATTTTTATTCATTAAATTAATCATTAATTTAATGATTAAAGACAAAAATTGAAGAGCCCCGACGGGGATTTTGCATTATTTATAGCGAGCCGTCTGTGTATGAGGAGAAATAAAAAAAACCAATGTAAAAAAACTCCTTGAAACGAACGGCTGCCAGCTGTCTATGTGTGCATTTGCCTCGCGGCAGCCACAGGCCAAGCTTACATTACAATGCATGCAGCCGCCCCGCTAGCCTATACTATGTATAGCTCTGCCACATGACCAACACCAGGCTAAAGCCAGCCTAGCCTAGCCCGTCACTGTCGGCCCAGGGAGTCGATAAGTTCCGGTAATGCGGTATACGCAGACGTCCTTACCGTGCCACGGTATTTTTCAAGGCGAACCCGCTTCCCGTCGATATTTTTCACCGTGAAGTCATAAAAACTGTTATGCCACTCCCTTCTCCCATGACAACAGTTGAAATCTATCGTTACAAACACTACCAAAAGAACAAATACTCGATGAAAATTCATCTTGGAAGTGCAATTTATCGTTGTTTATTAGCAATAGCAAACCACATGGAAGCTGACATGTTAGGCTCAGTTGTAGAGGCTTTAATAAATATGAAATTTAACTTCTATTTTTCATTATAAAGTTGCATTAAAATATTTTCAAAAATTAAAAATAGCATATAAATTAATTTTAGACTGTTTTTATTGCCGTTTAGATGAAAATATAAATTAAAAATTATATACATATTAAATACTTATCTACACCAAACATTTCTCTGTCCAATCAAAATGCGCCGAATTACAAGCGACGAATGGTTTGTCCAATCACGGCGCGGCAGGTTTAAATGTCCCACATATGCACAAAACAAGAAAACAACACGCCAACGACGATAAAAAGCTAAGTAACAACAACAGCTACATGTAGCAGCTATCTGTGCCGAAAAAACAACAATTTATCAAGTGACGTTCTTCACTTCATTTATTGATCCTGTGGAGGTAAGTTTGTAGAATAATTGGCATTTGTTTAGTTGTCCAACCACTCCAAGTTACTTGTTAATAATGCTATTTTTTTTGTCGGTTGTTTAAAAAAAAAGAGTCAGGACAGGAGCAGCGCGCTTTATCTATCGCCGGGTCAGTAGCGTCTTGAGCTGGGGCCCGTTTCTCAACACCGTCATAAGTCTAACTTCTTGACTAAATCGGAGATAGTGAGCTGCTTGTCCGCTAACCGTTTCACGAAGCCCTCTTTACCAAGATCGGGTACAACAACCTCACTAAATATTTATGACACCTCCGAACCTGTCACAACTTCTTTCTTAATGACGTACTAGTGGCATCACGTGGGTAGACTATGTTAATGACATGCAAAAGTACCTAGAAACATGAGAAATGTGAAAATTATAATCTTACGTAATCAATCAAAGATGTTGAAATTACATCAAAAACAAGTTGGATAATGCATTCTATGATCATGGTAATACAAAGAATCTACAAAAACTGTTGGTAATACTCCACAAAACCATTCATTTTGAAATAGTAAAATAATTTATTTGATAAAGATTCTACCACGTCAGGCCATCCAGAAATGGACCCGTATTTGTCGTTTTCAGACCCCTATTAACATTTTGATAAATTATATCTCTAATTTATAGTCAAATAGTAAGTTTCAGTATCTAAGATTTAAAAGAAAATTGTTAAGCTATATTTTGATGATGTTTGGAATCGTAAATACTATAATCATCATTTTATAACGAAAACCGTTATGGTTTTACTTTCGTAAACTATTAAAATTGGATATCCCGGGGGTACCCATCTCAACGTCCACATGTGATTTTTTAGTCACGAGATCAATTATTCATAATTCCATTTTCTCAGCAATTGAATGCTCAAGTCTTCATGGTCTATGCATAATATACCTGTGCTATTATTCTTAAAAGATGAAATTCCCAATTCATCACAATATTTGCAATTTTGTTATAATTTTTCTTTTTGAAAATTATGCTATTTTGTGACTAAGGCTACGTCTCGTCTGCTCTTTTTACCGATAATATCGATATCAAGGTATTTTAGTTAGGAAGCCTTTCGAGAAACGGGTTTAGTAAGATTGGAACTAACTCCGTGGTTGGTGGATAAAGATATGACTAACTTGTCCAGGTGTTGGGAAACGGGCCCCTGGGCGCTGGCGTGGAAACGACCATGCAGCTGCAGCAACCAGCTAGATGAGAGGAGGGGGGGGGGTAGCCAGGCCAGGAGGCTTACTACAGGCGCACGGCCAATATTGGAGACTTTCTCCCATGGCATGAGATAACCCAGGGAGCGCCGGCCCGCGCCGTAGCGGTCAGGAACTCATGTATTGTCTGACCCATACTCCCGGGGGGGGGGGGGCACTTGACCAAAAAAGTAGTGGGGGTGTGCCGCGGGCGAGACAAAAAACGGGGGCCTTGGAGCGGGCTTAATGTAAAAAGGAGGGTCCTCGGAACGGGCTTCAGAACGACAAATGTTTGTGAAAACGGGGGTCCTTGGAGTTGGAACCGATCGCCAGCATGTGAGTGCGTATGCATCCCTATGGAACGGTCATGCGTGCATGATGCAGCTAGCGCGGCCTCCGCTGTGGAGCTTTGCGGCCGCTTTTCACCAAAATTGCAGCTCATTCAATGCGTTCGGAGCGGCGTAACGAAAAATTTGCGAAGCTTTGGCAGTAGAGGCACACGGCCAATATGGGAGACTCTCTCTAATAGGGGAGACAATCTCCAACATTGGAGACTTGCTTTGCAAAAGGACAAAAGAAACAACACCATCAAAAGCATGATTTTTTCCACCCCAAATTTTGACTCACTGAGGTCAGAAGCCCATTTGTTTTGTGTGTGATTGACAACAAAAATCCTTATCAAAACAAAAGTAGAAAGTGAAGTTTTAAAGTAGACAGTGAAAAGGGGTAATTTTTCATGAGGAATCTGCTTATCACATTTTTATTTCCCGCCAAGGTAATCCTTTTCCAGCAAATGTAAACAAAGGAAATTGGTCTCCAAAACTGGAGACTGTCTCTGAAATTGGATACCCAAATTCTTCACAAAGTCTCTGATATTGGAGATAATCTCCCACATTGGAGACAGCCTCCAATATTGGCCGTGCGCCTCTACTGTTTGGAGCGGATTTCTCTCTTCTTTTTTTCTCAATAAGAAGAAAATGCTATGCCTTGGAGCGGCTTTCTCTGTTCTTTTTCTCAACAAGGCAGAAATGCTATGCCTTGGAACGGAAATATGAGTGTGAAAATGGGTGTCCCCTCCGCGGCACATACCCACTATGGATCATATACTGAGTACCCCCCCGGGCCCATACTCACGGGACAAGGGTAGATTATGGTCAAAATATCTAGCAAGATAAATTATGAAAACAGAAATTATGCACTTACCACGATTATATGGATGAAGGTCTAACGAGTGGCAGTTTTCCTGACATCTTGGCACAGACTGGAACCTCAAAAAACGAAAAGTTCTCTCCTTCTACCCCCATTTCGATCGGCCATTTTGTTACAATTCATAACAAAAATGGCCGTTCGAGACGGGGGTAGAAGGAGAAAACTTTTAGTTGCCACTCGTTAGACCATCATCCATATAATCGTGGTAAGTGCATAATTTCTGTTTTCATAATTTATCTTGCTAGATATTTTGACCATAATCTACCCTTGTCCCGTGAGTATGGTCAATTACACAGTAAGCTCCTGGGCTCCCGCCCGCTATGCGGGCGGGAGTTCCCTGGGTTAACCATGAGAGAGATTATCTCCAATATCAGAGACTTATAAAGAATTTGGGTATATATCAAATTTAAGAGATACATGTAGATTCTACTCTAGTCTCCAGTTTCTTTGGGAGACCAATTTTCTTTGTTTAGCCTTTAGGTCTACATTTGCTTAAATTTTAAAGGATTACCTTGGCGGCAGATAAAAATGTGATAAGCAGATTCCTCATGAAATATTACCCCTTTTCACCATCTACTTTTGTTTTTATTAGGATTTTTGTTGTCATCCACACACAAAACAAATGAAATGGGCTTCTGACCTCAGTGGGACAAAAGTTTGGATGGAAAAAAATCATGCTTTTGTTGGTGTTGTTTCTTTTGTTCTTTTTCAAAGCAAGTCTCCAATATGGGAGATTGTCTCCCTTAATATTGGAGAGAGTCTCCCATATTGGCCGTGTGCCTCTACTGTCTAGAGAGTAAAAATCATTTACTAACGTAAGGTTACTGTCAACGAAGCAAGGTCTTTCTTCCTAATCCTATTCATTTGCTAAACCACCAAAAAAACCTTAAACTTTCACCCCCGAGATTTCTACTTTCTTTCCAAACTTAAAAGAAGTTAGCCCTAAACTAAATGATAAAATATCAACAGAAGACCATCCCTATTGATTTTGAGATGTTGAGATGCTCATAAATGTAGTAATTCTTTTTTGTAATTCAGCCAATCATGTGGAATGTAGTAAGTTTGCCATCTCAATTTGTTGTCCTTTATTATCTCTCCATTGTAGCCAAGTCCGGGTAGTCATGTCTCACTTCTACACCGAGCTAGAGAAGCTGACCAAGTTGGATGGTCCGACGGGCGGACCCGACATGAGGTGGCAGAGGAAGGCCAAGGAAGTCAACGGCTGCGGGAATGTATCCATGAACAAGAGTCTCAACAAGAGTCTCAACACCAGCTCCATGTCTCCCATGAAGGTGTCTAACAGATCTTTTAGTGCCGCCAAAACACCTTCCAAGACTCCTGGAGGAACCATCAGATCAAAAACACCTGGAAAAGGTACCTTGTAAACTGTACCCTTCATGCTGTTGACATCTGGGGAATGCTTCAGGAAGCATATTGTCAGTTTTTTCACTAACTAATTTGTTCTCAGTCAATCAGATGCATTGATTTCAGCAGCTTACTGCGATTGTCTATGAAAATCACTGACTATAAATATGGAATGCTCCCTGGTCATCAGAAGTTGAATAAATGTGTAGAGGTGCAGGGTATGTTGCAGAAAAAGGGGGATGGCATTTGGGTGCACCTTCTTGTCTACTAAAGAAAGAATTCATTTTGATATTCTATGATGCATAGCATGCATGGCTAGTAGTTCTAAATCACATTTAGCCATCAAGATGCTTATTATTTCAATTTCTATGATTAAAATGGATTTTGATGTGGAATATTCTAGTTCTATGATAGTGAACACCCCAAAATCAGCTATCGCATAGTCCTAACAATACATTTCATATCACTTATTTTCAACAGGAAAATCCAAGACCCCAACACGGACCCCAGGTGGAGACCGCTTCATCCCCAACAGGAGTGCCACCAACTTTGACCTGGGTAACTTCAAGCTCCATGATCAATCCTGTAACATGGGCGAGAACACCGACCCATCCCTGATGAGCCCTTCCAAGCTGGAGTATCAGAAGGCGATGTCAGAGAACCTGAACGGCGATCTCATGAATGCCAAGATCCTCTGCTATAAGAACAAGCCTCCCAGTGCACCTGAAGGTATGTATCAGTGGTTTAAAACCAGGGGGCCATTTCATAAAGTTGTTCGTAAGTTAAGAACGACGGGTGATCCTTCCTTACATGCTAAACCATCAGCAATGAATATAGGGGAAGGCGGGGTAAGTTGTGACACTTTTTGCATTTTGCATGTTAGAATTGATATGACTAATAATATTGTAGTATTACGTACCTTGTCTTTAAATTTGATTTTTCACCTATGTATAATTTTCTACCCCCACACTGAAATTCATTGTGACCTTTGGAAAAAAACAATGTCAAATGGCTCAACTTGCCCCATATGTGGGGTAAGTTGTGCCACCTTCTGGGGTAAGTTGAGCCACAATAACAGTGTACAAAATGTATGCGGGAAGAAGCAGCATGTCAACTTTTTATTTCAAGTCTTTTCACTTGCTAATTCTTTATAAATACTAACATAAAAGAACTGTCATGTGAATTTACATCTTTCTACCTGCATATCAATGGCTTTTCATTTTTTTTTTTACATTTTTCATTATAAGAATTACCATGGCTCAACTTGCCCCATGTTGGCAGTACCCCAGTCCGAACTTAATGCAATATTTTCACATCCACACATTTCTTTTGCATCCTTCATTTAAAAGACTATGCCAAGAATGAAGATCCATACCTGGACTAACAATATTGTTCTTATTTCTTTATTATATCTAAAGACGTGTGTCGGTAAAAAACACTCCTATAATACACCCTTTTTTACTTTTTTGGCTGAAATTTGTATTATTCCGTCTAAAAAAGTACTTTTTGTTTCAAAGTTGTAAACAATATGGTTGTGTTAAGGGTTATGTAATGGGTCATCAATACATGGCACCTGCACAATGTCTGACTCATTCATTATTGGCCTGCCAGGGGATTGTCGCTCAACTTACCCCGCCTTCCCCTACCATTTAACACAAGAAAGGATCACCAGTTCTTAAAGTCACTCTTAACTTACGAACAGCTTTATGAAACACCCACTAGGGATGGCCAGAGTGGGAAAAACTGGTGGGGAATAACAGCAAATACTGCCTCAATTATTTTTTTTTTAAAGGAAATTGTTAAATAGTTTGAATGCATGGAAACAGTACGATACATACTTGATTATTTTCAGGTATTGTCCATATGCTTCTCAAGGATAGATTTCCCTGTACCTCCCTGTACATCTTAAGTTTTGACCCTTTATTTCCCACCTTGGTGGAAGATAGCTAAATTTCCCAGGAAATTGCCAATCTTGTTGATAACATTTTCAATTGCAACAGTTAAGTGTAGAAATCATAGATTACAGGAAACTCCATAAAATTTCATATCCGTCACCCTATAAATGTGAGATCTTCTTGAAATCAATTTTGTATTGTCTAGTCTTTAATGCTCTAAAAAATCATAATTTGGGTGTGCAATGAGATAATGGAGAACACTTGGAAAATATACAAAATGTTTTTTTTTTTCACAAATTGCACAATATTTATGCATGCATGCATGCACACATTTTAATGACTGCATTTGTTACCGAGCTTCTATATTGGTGTTTATGTATAAATGCTAGCCTTGGACTTTTGAAATTCATCATCATCCATTATTTTCTCAGGCTATCAGAACAACTTGAAGGTGATGTATTCTCATAACAAGACACCCGGTTCAACCAAGAAGCCTGTCAGACATATACCCCAACAACCTGAACGCATTCTTGATGCCCCGGACATGCTTGATGACTACTGTAAGTACTAGGAACTGCCTGCCCATTGGTAGAAAACCAGTTTTTTCATAATTTTTGTCATATCTCTACGAGATAAGAGGCCACTGTGATTGTTGCACATTGAATTCCAATTTCTCTAAATCCATGCCATCCTTTCGCAAACAAGTCTATAAAATCAAAGTTAGTAAGTGAAAACCTCTTTAATAGCTATGAAGGCCTGAGGAAATCTGGGGGCATATCCTAAGTTCAGTAGCTTATACTGCACTTATAAATGCCATCAATTCCACATAGATATAGTGAGCTGGCAAGGATTATTAGAAGAGAGGAGGAAAAGTGAAACGAATATAACATTTTTTGATCTTACTAACATTGTGTGCATGACATGAAGTTGGCATGATATCAGGATATTGTGGTATTATGGGATAGTTGGCTGTGTCAGACCAAAAAGATGTTAAAAGATGGGAGGCGCTGCACAGTGGCTGCTGGGCCCACAACTGGGTAAAATGAATTTTCGGTCTACTTCAGATTTGTATTTGGAATTTTTATTTTTAAAATATGGATTGTACTCAGTGATGAAAAACATTAAAAGGGTGTAATCATGGTTTAAATGTGTATGTGAATGGCAATTATATGTATGCCGTGAGTCTTTACAGGAATATCTAAAGGTCCCCCCCCCTCTTTCTTACACAAAACCACCAGTCTCTTGACAACCTATTTATTTTCTCTCTAATAATTATTGTCCTCTTTAAACATTGTGAGTACTTAGAATTACTCTCTTATTTTTATGTTGTAAAGTGCTTTGAGCATTATACTTTTGAAGGGTGCTATAATTGCCAAAAAGAATGCACTCCTGTAAGTATTATTTTACTATTTCTGATGCATATACCTTTAGATCTCAACTTGCTAGACTGGAGCTGTCACAACCACCTTGCCGTTGCCCTTGCTAACAATGTATATCTGTGGAACGCAGCCAGTGGGGACATCAAGCAACTCATGCAGCTAGAGGGACCAGAGGACTACATCAGCTCGGTCAGCTGGATCACAGAAGGCAACTACCTGGCCGTGGGAACGAGCTCTGGAGATGTTCAGGTATGCTGTGTGATTGTTTTTTTTTTTTTTTTTACAATTTGGGGGCAATTCACACTTATTATATTTTTTTCTTGCCAGGACTGAGAATACAAGTTTATTTTCCTCCAGCAGTCACATTGTGTTGATTAAATTTCTAAGAATAATGGTGGTGGATATTAAATGGTGGTGATTTTTTTACCGGATTGCTAAGAAAATAAATCTTACATATTATATTTAAAATTTATATTTGCTTTTATTTTCCCTTACTTATCCAAATCAAATGTATGTAGCGTAAACTTTGCCTAAAAGTCATCTCCAATGTGAAGGCTCTGTCACATATTGCCAGGTAACCCTAGCATGTGAGAAAAAAATTGAATGTTTAACTTCATTCTTCAGCAGACTGTATTGCTAGACAGTATGTGACAGGGTCTTTGTCTCTACAAACAGCTCCATGAAAAATTAAAAGATTTGATGTCCTTGTTTATCCATACATAGCTTTGGGATGTAGAGAGTGCTAAGAGGTTAAGATGTATGCAGGGACATGCAGCAAGAGTTGGTTCACTCTCGTGGAATTCCTACATCCTCAGCAGGTAAGTCCAACTCTTGGGCAGCATCTGTGTATGAGAGGTTTTGGGGGTGGGGTTGGCATGATGATTTATATGTGCTGAGTTTTATATAAAATCCATCTTTTTTGTAAAAAAAAATAATCTGGGGTATTGTATAATTACCTGGCCAAACTGTCTGCTTTTCTTTTTTTCTCTCTCTCTTGTTTTTCTTCATTACTTGAAAAATTATGGAAGCACTGCCATCTGCCCCAAATTGCACCACCCTGATGCCCATTTCATAAACAGTTACAACTATTGTAGCATTACCATTATGGTAACTACTAACTACCATGGTAACAGGGCTCAGCAGCCAGTCACAATCAGGGTTTCTGTTGTAAGTACAATAATGGCAACTTTACAATAGTTGTAAATCTGCATGAAATTTGCCCCAGGTCATTATATTTTTTTCTCTGAGATGATCAAAGCTAGTGTGTGGGATACCTTTCAATCTGAGCAAATCATTTATGAAATTCATACCCTTGAAAAAATTAATGAAACCTATCAATAAACTCTATAGATAGTGACACCCCTTTTTGTTTGGGGGGGGAATTCTTGGAAGTGGATAATAAATAAAGTTGAAATAGTATTCTGTTTTGTTTGATATTGTGTATCGTAGTCAAATGATTTGCACCACAAGTTATGCATGACGATACATATAACTGGTCACTTGTTCTTGTCCTACATGCACATTCCATTCCCAGTCCATTTATTCAGCCTTTTTAAATCTGTAAATGAACCAAACATTTTCTTTCGTATTTGATTTCCTTATCATGCAGTGGTTCACGTAGCGGCAACATCCACCACCATGATGTGCGTGTGGCCCAATTCCATGTCGGTACCCTGGCTGGCCACACCCAAGAAGTATGTGGTCTCAAGTGGTCCCCCGACGGGCGGTACCTGGCCAGCGGTGGCAACGACAACCTTCTCAATATCTGGCCCACGTTCTCAGCCACGCCCTGTAATGTCCCCATTTACACACTCAACCAGCATCAGGCGGCAGTCAAGGTAAGGTGTCTTTAATGATCTCAAGAAAACTGGAGCTATTCCAGTATGTATATCTAACCCATACATGTAGGATCATCCTGAAATGATTTTCTCTGCTTTGTTTTTTAGTATGTATATAAGTAATGCTTTTGAATGATCATGGGTTGAGTAGAAATAATTTGTAGCAATTAGTTTAGTTAAGGACAAGTATTCAACACATGTGTATCATAATCCGATCTAAGACAATCCGATCTTTGATATACAACGTAGGGAAGGTCGACGTATGCAAGTTTCCCTGTATCTATTTCCTTTCTTTATTCCTATAGGCACTAGCATGGTGTCCATGGCAACCCAGTGTATTAGCCAGCGGAGGAGGGACAGCTGACAGACACATCAGATTCTGGAATAGCAACACCGGTTCTTGCCTCAACAGTGTCGACACCAAGTCACAGGTTCGGCAATTTTCTTTAAAGTCATTAAAAAAAGCTTTTCAATCTGGCATGGTTCCAATCCCATTGTGCAACACTTTGAGCTATGTAGTTATATGATACAGGCTCACTGAATGAACATTCACTTATTTTCTACTCGTATATACCACTATAGTCATGTTACCATGTAGCAAATAAATGGTACTTTTCTCCTCAAAACATATTACATGTTATTCAGGTACTTTCACTTCATGAATGAAATCATAGGCTTATTTATATTGAAATGTACACTACTTTCAATGGTAATTCTAAAAGGTACATATATTCATAACACTAGCTGTTATACCTCAATTTATCTTTTGTAGTGCATTAGAGTTTGGTCTAACTGTATAGTTTGAACTTTGTCCAGGGATACATAAAAATTGTTACAATAATAAATTTGAAATCTTAGATAAAAGCCAGTGAAATTCTTCAATCTGATTGGCTGATCATAGATTTGCTACAGAAATCATGCATTTTATTTGCAGTTATAACAAATCTTTATGAAATGGTACCCAGGATCGGAATCAAAATCACTGATTCAGGTGCTACCTCAATCATTCTATTCGTTTACGTCATATAGGAACGGTCAGAGCTTTGCAAGCCTAATGGTCACTTATTCATCAAAAATATGATTTCACAGCAAGGACACCACTAGTTGGTCTAATAGACATACCAGTATCCCCCTGTTTGTCTAATTTCCAGTGATGCTTTTCCCATTTTGTTTTAATGAGTAGTAGACTATGTTGAACTTAGGCTATCTTGGGATTGAAAATTGGAATAAGTGAGAATTAGACTTTACTTCAGCAACAGGACCAACTGATAGTAGACCAAATGTATTTAGCCCAAGTGTTATTAGACTATCTGGTAAGTTGACCAACTGCATGTAGACCCAGTGTATCAACTAAGCAGACATTGGAAGTGGCATTTCTAATTTTTCCTATCTGTCCCCTTTCCTAATTAGGTTTGCGCCCTCTTGTGGTCAAAAGAACATAAGGAGTTGATATCGGCCCACGGCTTTGCCCAGAACCAGCTGGTCATATGGAAGTACCCCACCATGGTTAGAATAGCAGAACTTCTAGGTGAGTCTACATCCCACATTTCTTCAGAAATACCATGTTCACTTTTCTTCTTCTTCACAAACACAGCAGAAAGACAGTAAATGGTACAAGAATAGAAATCTAGCTGCGGAAGTAATGTTCTTTATTAAGACATGAGTCACGCGATTTCATAGATTTCTGTCATGGGGGGGCATGGTGTGTGATGACCATTACCCATATGCCTTTGTACAAGAAAATGACTCCCCTGATCATTGCCTAGAAGGAATATATCTACATTTGCTACGCTCAACCCTGGTGGGCAATTCATAAGGCTTTTCGTAACTTATGGGTGGCTTTGCTAACAACTGGTGATCCCTCCTTGTGATAAATGATATATACACCATTGTTTCAATGATGTTGACTTAGTGCCTGTGAATGGAACACCAATCATTTGTAAAGTCGTTCATTACTCAAGAACAGCTTTATGAATCACCCACCTGGAATATTATATCTGATAGACTGCTATGCAAGAACCCGCCATAGTAGTTATCATTGATTATATAAAAAAATGTGATTATGAAGAATGAGGTTGAAAAATAAAATAGAGGAAAAGAAGAGAAATAGAGATCAGAGGTAGAGGAAATGTCACTAGCTTCCTGGCCAGAGAGTCCATAAATTATAGATTAAAGAACAACAGTATATTATCCTTGGTCGTCTAAGAAATGTGAATTCGATTCCGAGGACTTTTTCAACAGTTCATGCACAGAGCCCTTTATAATTACAGGACTAGGTTATAGTTACAGAAGGGCAAGTAAGTTTTGTTTACCATTACGACCTACTTCCCAAGTGTGATTTCCAAGTTATGGAAACTAAAAGGGCAGTTACATGTACGCACTTTTAAGAAAGCAAAAAAAAAAGATAATATAAAAAAGAAAAGTAAGATAATATGTTTTTAAGCATAATGAAAGTATAATTTTGTTTCCTTGTTGCGTTTCCTTGTTCAGATTTGGCAAAACAAAAGTCAGGAAAGTGAGTGGGAAAGGAGGCAATATATGAAATGTCACGGTTGCAAGAGAATTATTTTTTGTTTATGGCTTGTTGCAAAATACCTAGGAGAAATGACATTTTTTTTATCAAATAGCATCATATACCTTGTTTACAAAAGCTTTAAAGTGCCATCAACTTGACGAGATGTGGAGAGATTTTATCTTGCCAGGGTTATTATAACAGGGTTATTATGTCAACATGGTGAGATGTGTTGTTGAGTCGATTTGTTATCATTTAGTGATCCTATTGTTTTAACAGCAAATTCCCTTTCTCATACATGTAGGGGCTGATCCATGTTTTTCCCGGGGGGGGCACATTTTCCCAGGGAAAATTTGACGCAAGAAAAGTCCTTACTTGTGTATGAAGGACATATTTACGTTAAAAATATAGACCGACTCTCAAAAAAAGGGGGGGGCACAGGCCGGAAATGTCCCTCCTAGATTTGGCACTGCTTTCTCAGATGTATTATAAGCAGCCTTTCACAATTACTTTGAGATAGTTTGCCCCATTATTCAAATTCAAAACCAGAACTGAGAGCTCTTATTTTGATATTTTTCCAATATTTGCTTCAGGTCACACCTCACGCATCCTCCACATGTCCATGAGTCCTGATGGCACAACGGTCGTCTCTGCTGCTGCCGATGAAACCCTGAGACTCTGGAAGTGCTTCGCCGTTGACCCCAAGACCAAGAAGGAGAAGAGCGCCAGCTCGACAAAGCTGCCCAGAAACAGCATCAGCAAAATGCAGAATATTCGCTGAAAAGCAAAGAATGTAGAGACACTTGTGCTCATATCAGGGAGTGCGTTGAAGCCGTTTGGGAAAAGAGTGGTCCTGTACCTGGGCCGTTCTGGGTTCCACATCTCTAAGGTCTGCAATCAATCGCTGGATGTCAGTTGAGATTTTAGTTGGTTGCATGTGCATTTTGTTCAAACCACTGACAATAATGTTAATAATAATGTGATTCATCAGGAGCAGTTAATGAAAGGAATCATCTGATGTTTTATCTGACAAAGTCTCCTTATTTCGTATGGCCGATACTCGGCGATATCAACTCTCGATATCTTATTTTGCTGGGACAAGCACTTCCGGTAGCAGTATGCGCAGAAACTGATCAACACTACCATTTACAGCCAGCTAGCTCAGGTCACTGATTGTGAAAGTGCAGATTTCATTTTTCCCCTTATTCTTAGGAAATTTTAAATTTGCTTGCACAGTCATAGATCCATTTCAGCAATGTGTTCCTTTGGGTGGGAAGCAGAGAATAGTTGTTTGCACAAGGATGTACCCCTCACAGCACATCCAGGTGCTTGATGGGAAATTTTTGCTATTGATAGTTTATTATTGGCTGTATATGATAAGGGAATTACCACAATAACTAACATGCTTCTTAGCCATTAAAAATGATGTCATGTAAGGTGACAAACATTGATTAAAACCTTCCGGGATGACGGAATAGTTTTCCAGCCATCGCATTGCAATTTGCTCCGCATCTTGTTATGACTGCTACACAAAATTTCCTTTGCGTAGAAATTATTTTCACAGGACTGTAATGAACATGTATGAAAGCTTTTCTCCCACAACTGTAAATGCTAATCAAATTTGAGAAGAAAATTTTTCCCTGCTATTAATAAGGAACTCGTACTTATTATCTTGCATTTTCTCAAAAAATTATTTTAAAAACCTTAATTTTTCTTAGAAAAGGAATATGTTTTGATCAGTGTCATGTTGCTACTATCAATTAAGAATTGATGCTTTTGGTATGCAATCTTTTTATCATCCCTTTTATTATTACATGTATAAAAGTTTGCCAGCATAAAGTACCAAAAAGTGTAATCACTTTATTGCACAATACGGTACATGCAGTTTTTCAGGATAGAGGTTTAACATGCGTTGGGTTATGGTATTCGAATCATGGTTTATTATTACAAGTTCAAACATGTGCTGTTATATATTTAGTATTTATTTCCAATTTTATTGCCAATTTGATATCCATGTTTTACAATGTTTCTTATTAGCTATATGTATTTTATTCTACTCCGACAGGAAGATTGTGGTATGATGTTTTTTCTCAAGACATCAATTTCACATCTTTTAACAAAATCATTTTATGAATTATAGAAAAGAAGGGTTTCTTGACTCTCCATTGTTTTATTCAACTTGTTTTAACCAAATTATCATGTGTATTTATGTTAATCTTGCTTTATCCTTTATCTCTCAATTTTCTTACAAAATGTTCGATTCAAACTTGATTATGATTTCATACACACTTCTAACAAGATCCAATTAATAGGAAGATAAACTAACATGAATATTAAACATATTTCTTAGAATATTTATCAGCAATAATGCAGTTGAGGAGAAAACATACAACACTGTCACTATCTCCTTTTGACCAGGGGTGGTATTCTGAGGTAATTTTATCTTTAAAATATTTTATTTTATCTCTTAAAACAAAATTGGTATTCTGAGATGACATTTTATCTCTCAGATAAAATTTTAGATTTTATCTTGCGTATAAATTTTATCTTGCATATCTACAGATGATACGCAACAGAACAATGCCTGCGTACACATACCCATCGCGTATCTGGCCATTGCAACGCAGATGATGTGCTTGCGCCCCTGTTACTTTGAAGAAAAAATAAAATAAACTTAAAAGAGGGTAGAGGCTATTTTATCTCTGCGACGTTGATTTCACCAGTATTTCTAGGTGAATTAACCCCAAATGGTGACATGACAATGAAGAAAAATTATATATTTATTGAGAATAACACCTTAACGTTGTTCCTGTATAATCAGAGAGTATTTCATAAGACTTTTCTTGACTAATATTGTCTTTGAAGTGATGCTTGAAAAGATGCGATAAAGACTTCGAAAAAAGATGAGAGTATTGTCCTTTTTGTTAAAATGAAATCTCCGCAAAGACGCGTAAGCGTATAGTGCAAGCGTATTTGAAGTTAATAAATTGACGCAATCTCACCCCTTTGCCACACCTCCTGGCGGAATGGATTTTAATTGGTTGAGTGATATGAGAGAGCTATAAAAGCGCATTTCTAATTGGATATTGATTAAAAAATAGGTGTGTCTTACAGAGATAAAATGAAGATAAAATGGTTCTCAGAATACCAATTCGGAGAGATTTTAAGGGTATTTTATCTTAATGATTTTAACGGAGATAAAATATTTTATTTTATCTGAGATAAAATGGATCTCAGAATACCACCCCAGTTCTCATTACGAAAAATGTAAATAGAGTTCTGTAAAAAGCCATGATAAACAAATAATAGAATGTACAAATAATATTTTGTAATCAAAACATGAAGTGTTTCAGTCAGTTGTATATGGTGTCTTGTGTATACTTGTATATTTAAAAGTAGAGGAATGCAAGAAGGAGATGAGAATGAGAAAGAAGAGGGGGGGGGGGGGTGGGCTGAGTGGGTGAAAGAGGGGGATGAGGGGGATAGAAAAGAAATGGGAGATATTATACAGATATTGCCTACCTAGAGTTTGAATATAACATTTCCTCTCCCCGATGGAGTTATATTTTTCCCAAGGGAATATATTTTGCCCGAAGCGCGCAGCGCTGAGGGAAAATATTATCCCGAGGGAAAAATATAGCTTCGGAGGGGAGTTGAAATGTTATTTATTAAAACGATAGACCAGGCAATATCTGTTATATTATATAGTATATGTGGATTCGCCATCAGAAATTGCATTCATCATCTGTTTCAAGAGCGAAATTCTTGCTACAGCTCTAATCCGTCTACGTCATAATAGATTTTTTTTTTGAAAATACATCAAGCGCGTTCTTCATGCAATCGACGCGTTAACACTAGCGCGTACATGAAATAAACTATCTTGTTGCGCAACTTGTATGCAGCGAGTGACGTCACCTTAGGTGATATAACGCCGCAATTGAAAATACTACGCAGTATATTCCCTGAGGTGACGTCAAAACCTAGAATATAACAAATGCGATCCTGGCAGCTATGGTCACGTGATGGCGTGTTGACCTATCACTGATTCGAATCTACATAGCCTATGTAATATATTTGAATAATGCCTAATTCATTGTGCAAGGGTACATTTCACCTGCTTTCAATTTGTTTTTGTATCTCCATCGATACGCTAAGCATATGGAATAAATAATTATCATAACCACGAACAGAATTGAAATGCCATTTATACGTCACGTATAAAATTGAACTAGACAAATCAGCACTTCATTTTTTAGAGTGTCAAACACGTAGGGTTGGGGCAAAAAGGACATCCTTTATCAAGCATTTTAATTTTGTTATATCATCCCCGCAAATTTGACCCTAAACACCTAGCTTTCCTAGCGAAATAGATACCCTTTTTTCATTATTTTTGTGTTTTTGACACCCTTATCATCTTGAAAAAAAGACATCCTTTTTACGTGTTTTTTGGGTCGCGCCATGGTATCCACTCGTCAATGTAAGTGCCCCCCCCTTCGTAATATATTGATATTAATTCAGCCCTATGTCAGAGGGACATTTTTTTTATGGACGCGCTGTATACTAATGGAACCTGGTGGGTTTTTCATAAAGCTGTTCGTAAGATACGACTGACTTTACATGTTTACGCGCGCCTGGTGATCATTTTCTTATGCTATGTGATATCTTTATGTAATACCTAAGAACATGTTCCAGTCGTGCGTAAAGTCGTTCGTAACTTTAAGAACAGCTTTATGAAACACCCTCCTGGTGGGTGTTTCATAAAGCTGTTCGTAAAGTTACGAACAATTTTACGCACGACTGGAACATGTTCTTAGGTCATGACTCAGTTATACAGGGGTTATCACATAGCACAAGAAAGGATCACCAGTCGCGCGTAAAGTCATTCGTATCTTACGAACAGCTTTATGAAACACTCACCAGGGCTGTTGGAGCAGTTTGGGCCCAAGTTTGGGACTCAAATTTATGGTTCATGCATGTTGCCGTATGTCGCCTCATACAGTTGAGGCCAAAAGTTTACATGCACCCATGGTATTCAGTGAAATTTTGTTCGCTTGCCAAACAGTAAAATTTAAATATCTTCAAAATATAAATACTATACATGACGAATTTGGTATCAAATAAAAGAGCGTATTAAAGTGATTGGTTAACATTGGTTTGACTTTTAAAAAATCTGAGCTAGAAGGTCATACTTGTCGCCTGTGTCTGTGATATGTTACTGTAACAAAAATGAAGCCCATAAAAAATCGCGTTCGAAAATAATTATTTAGTGCTTAAAAAATTGAAATATAAAGTGACCGGAAACAATTATGTGTAGTATTTAGGCGTCTATAAGACACCTATTTACAAACTCGGGGTTTGCCTTGTAGTTTTAGCTTTTCATTCTCAATAATGGTTGTTTTCAGGGTTTATTAGTTCTAATACATGCACTTGTACACATGTTTCATCTTGGTTTGAGAATTTTTTAAATCGGCTGCTCACACGATTGGAATGCCGCTGGGATTAACGTATATTTTAGATGGAATGTTCTTTGAGGGAAAAAGTAATATTCGTGCAAAAAGTACAATCATAATTATGTTTGAGTTGAGAAGTAACTAGCACAAATATGAAATGTTTTGTCAAGTTTTTATTTTTAATTTGTCTCAAATATGAAGATTTTTTGGGAAAAATTACACCTAAATATTTTCCAACTCCTGGTGACAAAGCAATGTAATGAAGGGACATGACATACTCATTTGTTTAATATCAAATTCGGCATGATAGCACAAATATTTGATAAGATACAGCAAATTTTATGCCCGGGATTTTATGATGTTTGGCAATTGTCAACTTTTCTTTAAATGTCCTGGGTGTATGGCCTCAACTACCTGATTCCCCATTATCAATTTATTTCTCTTTCTTTTCCGGCTACAACCTGAACATTAGCAGATCCTTTCGAGACGGAAAGGTATGTCCGAAAGCATCCGCCTTGCATGCACTCGTTATCTTGATTAGGCTATATAGGTAAATAGTAAAGCGAGTGATGATAGTAATTGTTTCTTCCCCGGAAAACATATAAAGCAACGGAGCAACGGACGATTGAAAATCCAAAGCACGTTAACTCATTCATTACAGATGTCGCAAAGAGAATTCCAGATCGAGCACGTTGATGATCATGATCGACAATTGTGAAATCAACCATTTTAAATGGGAAGTCGCAGTCGGGGTAGTCGATTCAGACAGCCAAATGGCGCATTATGGAGGAAGGCATTATTAAAGGACAAGTCCACCCCCAACAAACGTTGGCTTGAACAAAAAGAGAAAAATCCAACACCAATAACACTGAAAATTCATCAAAAACGGATGTAAAATAAGAAAGTTATTACATTTAAAATTTTCCATTAATTTCAAGTAACAGTTATATGCATATCCTTTTCGGTATGCAAATGAGGAGACTGATTACGTCATCCATTCACTGTTTCTTTTGTATTTTATAATGTGAAATGTGAAAATTTTCTCTTCGATTTCAAGTGAAACATTAATTAATTCCTCCCTAAACATGTGGAATTAGCCTTTTTAAAAAAAATATTATATGGCTCTGTCGCGTTGGTCCTTATTGTCAAATCTGTAAAATTGAAATATAATATTCAAACAATATAAAACAAAAGAAATAGTGAGAGAGGAACATCATCGACTGTCTCATCCGCATCACTTGGTTGTGCATATCACTGTTTTGTGAAAAATAAGCGAAAGTTTAAAATGTCATGTTTTCTTATTTGAAATCAGATTTTGATGAAATTTTCAGCATTATATGCCAGCCTATCCGATATGTGTCGGGCTAGTGGGCAAACTATACTGACGGGCGCGGGCGAAGCCCGTCAGTCTGCTTCGCGCGACCAGTAACTTGCCCATACTATAGCCCGGCGCATATCAGATATAGCATTCTGATATAATTTGATATTTTTTCTTCTATATATTCAAATTAACATTTTTCTGCATGGGTGGACTTGACCTTTAATAAAGAGAGAGAGAGTGAGAGCGATCGGCCCAATGATTCACTAAAACAAATGAATTTCCTCCACTTCCTCATCCTTGATATTCTTCTTTTTCCCCTCCTCATCCTTCTTCTTTTTTTCATTCACTGATTCACCTCTTCATCTCCTTCTCCTTCTTCTTCTTCTTCTTCTCTTCTTCTTTTTCTTCCTCCTCTTCTTCTTCTTCCTCCTCCTCTTCTTCTTCTTCTTCCTCCTCTTCCTCGCTCGATCCCCTCTATCCCTCTCGTATTTTGCTTCTTTTTCATCGTCTGCTCCTTAATCCTTCTCTCTCTCTCTCTCTTTTGCCATTCTCTTTCTTTTCCCTTCCTGAAATCATACATTATTTTAATGTCAAAGATGACGGCCAAATTACATTTCTCTGATTGGAGAAGAAGCATTGAAATCTCAGGAATGAGAAGTTCAATCGGTATACATACCCGGGGGGGGGGGGGGGGGCCACTTCCATTCACGAGTGGATACCATGCGCGACCATGGGGTCTCGAAAAGCACCCTAAACACGTAATTTCCATATTCTGAAAATGCACCCCTTAACAAGTATTGGCGTGTGAAACCCTACCCTTAACAAGTATTGGAAACAAAACGATACTCTTGGCAAATATTCCCTGAAATGAACCCCTAAACAAGTACAGGAATGCTTTATTGTTACGGGTCCTTCGGTCGTCGGCTTTACCTTATTTGATTTAGTACGACCCCACCTTCTACACCTCGCGCAAATCGGACTCTAAACACGTAGTGTTGGGGCAAAAAGGAATCCTTTTTAAGACATATTAATTTTGTCTCATCATCCCCGCAAATTCGACCCTAAACACGTAATTTTCCTAGTGAAATAGATACCCTTTTTTCATTATTTTTGCGTTTTTGACACCCTTATCACGTTACGTACGTAACGTGCCCTATCGTGAAAAAGACATCCTTTTTACGTGTTTTTTTGGTCGCGCATGGTATCCACTCGTCAATGTAAGTGGCCCCCCCGGGTATACATACTAAATCAAGTCCGGAATCAAGTCTCATTTTGTCTTCGAAATCTCATTCACCTCTTATATATACTCCCACGGCGCCACGGCTTTACCATGATGCGTATATATAAAGGCGTGGGTTAACATATATTTTACTCTTAAAAATCTGAGCTGCAAGGACTCTGACTGCTTTATGTGTTATAAAACACGAAGCTCAGTAAAAGAAAAGTTGCGCCCGAACACAATTTAGTGCTTCAATACTATGAAATATGAATTGACCATAAACACCAACTTCATTTCATCCCATACACTAACATGTATCAGTGGCGTAATGAGACAAGCATTTTGAGGGGCCAAACATGGCGGAAGGGGGGGGGGGGCTAAGCGGTGTGAAGTATGACCACCTTCGTGCATCTTAATATTTTTTTATTCAGTGAAAGAAAAGCATGATCACCCTTAAAACATCGAGTAAAAATTTACCCAATATTGGGTATGGGTAAAAAGGGAACATACATGTTTGATTGGTATTTCCCTCCCTCAATCATGTCAATATTGGGGAAAAATGCATGTTTTAAGGGCAAGTTTTTCTACGCAACATTGCGCAAAATTGACAAAATATTGACAAAATATATATACCCTTAAAACATGCATTTTGCCGAATATAAGGGAAACAAATTACCCAACAAACATGCATGTTCCCTTTCTGCCCAATATTGGGTAAGTTTTTCTCAATCTTTTTTTAGAGTGTAGCTCACTTAAACTCAGAATTATGAAACAAACCCGGTGGGTGTTTCATAAAGCTGTTCGTAAGATAAGAACGACTTTAAGAACAACTGGTGATCCTTTCTTGTGGTAAATGGTATATTCATTGGCGATGGTTTATCGCGTAAGACAGGATCACCAGTCGTTCTTAAAGTTGCTCTTATCTTACGAACAGCTTTATGAAACGGCCCCCAGGGCCATAGATTCCATTCTCACCAAATGTCCAGTGCGGGGGTTGTTAATTTTGTTTGACGTTACGTATAGGGGTACAGGTAACATCACTTCCTCCTTCGCAAACAAACAGATTTGGGCAACTAACTGTCCACACAACAACTGGTTAAAATATCATGCTCTGGGTAGTTTTCAACCAAAGCACACATTATTGGTTAAAAACTACCTAGAATTGGATGAATATTAGATTGCCCAACATTTTTAAAGTGTATGTAAGCTAACAGTTAAACGGTACACACTTTTCACGTTGAAACTCTATTTCAATTTATCTGCTTTCTTCCCCCTCTCTTTTCTGTTTATCCTTTATGGGAGGTGGTCGCCCACGTGCCCCCCACCCCCCTCACCGTGACGCCCCCACGGGAATGACTATAATGATAGATATAAATTTAAGTGGCTGTTTAATTTTGAACCCGGAACTTGAAGTGCATTCTCAAAACTAGAGTATTCGTAACAACTAACCCAAGTCAATCACACTTTTCTCTGAAGAGCTAAGGTTGATAACTTGAAGCCAGAAATCTATAGGGCCTATCAACTTGACATGATAGTCTCCAAGCACAGACTCGTATTTGACATTTCAACCAAAGACTCTGTCTGTATCCTTGACTGAGAAAGCCAGCCACAGTAGGCCTGCATAATTATAATCTAGTCTCACTGCTTCAGATTCTGCATTTTATGCAGTATATGGGAATTGCGAAAACCAAGGGTCTATACCTACAGATTACATTATGGCATGGAATAATATGCCAAACGGTAACCAGGGGGCGTTTCATCAACATTTTTGTCCGACAAGTTGTCAGATCTGACATCTTTTCTTGATTCTGATTGGCTGAGATGCACTTTAACTATGGTAACTGTCGGATATAAATGGGACTTGTCGGATAAAACGTCTGACATGTCCTTTCATTAAATGCTCCCCAGATGTCATTTTAATGATACTAGGCTCATAAAAGATGGTTAGTATGCATTACTTCTCAGATCACATGATCACAATGACAATTGACTTCTGCCCGACCTCCGTGGCGGATCGAAAGGGAGGACCATCCCTCCCCTGGATAGAAAACTAATTCAGTATTTATTTCTTTTTAAGAGGGGTAATTGAAGTACTAACTTTCTTATTTATATTTACTTTTATTACTATTTTGGGGGGCTTTTCACAGAATACTGGTAGAAAAAATGTGGTCCCACCCATCATTCGCCAATGCCCCACCCCCAAATGACACACAAAAAGTTACTGGAAAATTCATTCACCATAGTTCCACTTAGTCAAGATACAAAATTGAAGATGAAAGCAAGGAGAGAAAAAGAGATGATTTGTTGAAGGAAACCTAAATAACTCGGTTGATCTCATTCTCCCTGAGCGCCGCTGTCCGATACCTTCCATTTGCTAATCACAGATCTGCTTGACCTCATCGATCTTGCTTTCTACGTAAGACGTACATTGTGTGTGATTTTGTTTTAGACGGAAGCATCAAAGTGTCATCTACTTAGACGAGATGGCGTGGTAGGCTTATTTGATGTTACCGTGTCACTGATATACGCAATTATTGCAAAATCAAATTCGATGAAAAAGATTATTTTAACGAGAACGTAATTCGCCATGATGACAGTTTTATAGAAGTCGACTTTGCAAGATCACGTATCCCCGGGGGTCACTACATTTGAAGATTGGACAGCAACTGCGAGAATCGTCCTGAAGAAATACATCTTAAAGGGATGGTCCAGGCTGAAGATATCAATTTCAATAAATAGAGATAAATTTCACATAGCAAAGTGATGAAAATTTGATCAAAATCGGATAAAAAGTGAAGATTTGCATTATTCTGGATTTTTTTTATGAAATTAAGTTTATTAAAAAATTTTCACTTAGTACTAAAATAATTGGATTGACCACTGACCAAGTGAATTTGTTATTTATTGGCGCAACTTATTTCGTCATAACGGAGACACATCATTTACACATATGAAAGAATGAAACAATATGATTCCATGTGATAACATAAGAAAAGGGAAAGTCATCGTCAACACCTAATGAATATTCATGACAACGTGCATAATTTGTTTTCACAAAATATTGAAAAATTTCAAAATTCAAGAACTTTGTTAATTGTTATCCGATTTTGATGAAATTGTCAGCATTTTGCTTTGTGAGTTTTACTCTATTCATTTAGATATAAATATTTTTAGCCCGATCTTGTGCAGATGTCCCAGATTGCGAACAACAGTCGCGCTTTAGGCAAGGACCTATTTTTTCTCATTTTGGGGATCGTTCGGCGTTCGGCGCCTACCCGGAAACACCCCCTTTTCACATTATTGTTTTCTTTTTCTGATACTGTCCCCTATCCAATAACAGTGACCCCCCCCCGGGAGAGGCGTACCTGTCGATGTAATAAAGCGAGCAAGTCGACACGGCAAGATAAAATATCTTACCATGTAGACATTATAAAACTATTAAGTAGACATGGCAAAATTAAGGTGAGAACCTTAAAGGACGATATAAGGCTATTTTAAGTCGACAACGCATGCAAGAAGAAATAATGTCGCCACATTATACAGATATTGACTGATGGGGTGTGTAATATAAACATTCTTTGGACCGCCGGATTTGTATTTTCCCGAGGGGTTATATTTTCCCGAAGTGCGCAGCGCTGAGGGAAAATATGATCACGAGGGAAAATATTAATCCTTTAGGTGGTCCAAATAATTTTTTTAAACATCCCATCAGTCATATCTGTTATATTAGATAGCCTCTAATGATGAAGATAAAGTTAGGCCTAACGATGCGTGCAGCATGTTTATGATATTCACAGTTAGTGATTGAACTGGTATAGATCTAACGTTAGATCTTGATCTATAGATATCTAAGTAACGTTAGTCTAACGCAGTGAATGACCCTTTTCTAATCAAATCAATTTTGTTTATGCCTAGCCCTAGATCTAACTCTAAATTCGAGCCCAGTCCAGGTCCCAAGGCAGGCCGATAATGGTAACATCTAATCCACAAGAGGGCGCCATACACGTAGAAAAATATATTCATGGACCGGTTGGTCAATATATTCATTGAAGGTGGACCGGCTGGGAAAATACATTGATATCGATCATATCACGTGACGCGCTATTGGCGAATCGCGCTTGGCTATCTAATATAACAAATTATATGGGCATTAAGTCGACACGACAAGATAAAATAATTGTAATAAATGTAGGCATTATAAAACTAATAGTAGACGTGGCAAAATTACGTATCTCACCATAAAAATTATGAACGATATAAGGCTATATTAAGTCGACAACGCAAGATGAAATAAGTCTACATGACAAGATCTCTCGCCATCTCTTCAAGTAATGGTGCTTTTGGTATTATAAACTTCCGTAGTTTTGACTGACGATCATGTCCTGTCTTTTCTATAGGCCCATGTGCCTAATCATTCATCACTTCATCACTTTTCCAGGGAAAACATTGCAATTAATCTTTTTTTCAAGTAGAGGCAACAATATGCACATGTCGTTGTGACTCATCTCACCTCCTGGTGCAGTTTGATTATAACCCATAACAGTATTACATGGAAGAGCAGTAATAGGGTGGATAACTGTCTCGAGGATCAGCTTCTTCAGACTTTTTAATTTACATTGGTCTCAAGTGAAAGTGAATAACATGACAAATTCCGGAGCTTAAAACATATTTTTTTTAGACTTAAAATCTTGAAACGGGACATTCTAAGCACATATGCACCATAAACATCAAACGAAACACGGGGGAGTCTATACAAATATGATGATTTTGAGGTAGTTCTTTTTAAAATTTAATGTAGTAAATTATAATGCCTGTTCTGGTAAAGACCCGATGGTCCATTGGACATGAATATTGAGGGCTTTGTAATTATTCTTTCTAGGCCTAATACAAGCGGCTAATGAATGATAAAATATGAATGGAGGGCATGGAACCCCAATATATTTGCAATCAGTGACGTATCTGAAAAACCATCGGAGGGGGAAAAACTTGTTTGACAACTTAACAAAAATCATCAAAATTCTGTGCGTGCGATGGTGGGAGACACTCAGCCATTTAGTGCCCCCACTTCCCCGTAAGCTAGCACATGATATGCATAGAAATCAACAAGAGAACAATAAAATGATACTCAAATTTTCGCTACTACGCATAGTCCACATACATGACATAGCTGAGGCCCCGGAACGGTTTTCAAAGTTGGGGGGGGGGGGGCTGAGCCAAAAGTGGAGGGGGGGGGGGCTGACCATGCAAAAAATCACAATCATATTATGGTCATTTTTACGTTTTTGTACACGGTTTTAGAAAAAAGTGGGGGGGGGGGGGGGGGGTGCTGAAGACCACCCCAGCCCCCCCCCCCTGCTTCCGCGATAACTGCATAGTAAGACAATCTCTCGCAATAAAAATAAAAATATTCTATTTTAATAACTCCTATTTTAATATCCCCAGTGACGTCACCGTGGACGAACAAAGATGGCATATTTGATCGCCGCATGCTGAGAAAAAGGTCAAAATACACCAAATATCTGTCGATAGAAGATTCCAATTTCATTTTTATTATCTTCCAAAATGAAATCTTAGAATCATATATCTTCCTCAAAATGATGACTTTGTTACATAGAAAAAATAATACGACGTTGCTAGTAAAGGAAGAACAGAGCCATAATATGAATGGCTCTGAATAGAGTGATCCATCCGTATAATTTTATGTGCATGTTTATATATTTTATATTTAATATCATATCTTGTGCAATGTATTTTATTGTGATTTTTATACGGTAAATAAAACCAAACCAAACCAAAAGCGCATATCACTGCCCATAGGCGTCTCTATATGCACTTCATAGGAAAATAGGCAAAGAAAGAGAGAGGATTAAAGCTATTGGGTTCATTTGGTTATATTTATGTAAGGATGTAGATACCGACGGGGGGGGGGGCATTACAACTGTAATTCAATAGAAGAAATTAGACCGTCTTGTCCCTATATTCTTATAATATTACCGATCAGAATCTTATAGGCCTATTGCAGGATCTGAATATTATCTACTTTTCCTTATTGAATTTTACTCTAGTAATTAATTACATACAATATATCTTTTAACTCCGGAGTATACCCATTTAAATGGGAAAGGTCTTGTCCACACATGATTTTCGGTATGTCTGTTACAGTATTATAGGGGGGGGGGGGGGTGGAGGTCTACTCTTTCCATGCATACTTTTTTGAACCGTTGCGACGGTAAGGTAAATTACTACATTTTTAAAGGGAAATCGTGCCCCACTGACGTTCCTGGCATTAAAAATAAAAGAAAATGATCATTTATACTCTCATTAGCGATACACACATAATATATATATATATATATATATATATATATATATATATATATATATATATATATATATATATATATATATATATATATATATGTGGGTGTGTGTGTGTGTATGCATAATAAACATATTCCCATATACACAATATATGACAATTATAAAAGAATTTAGTTTTTATTGAGTTTGTGCTGGTAAATGATTTGAGATCTATTCATCAGGTACGTTTTAGTATTAATATGCTAAGAATAAATTTCAACGCCGAAATTACCGCCACATTTTTTTTATTTGACTTGATTTCATTTCCACATTTCAATTCATTTAATTCAATACATTTAGTTATATTCAGATGTTACAATATAAAATGTATAAAGGTTAATAAAAACCGGGTAGCACCACAGAAAAGATGTTGAGCATTGGCCATTTGGATGATTCAGAATAAACGCCGCAATATCAAAATAAGGTCATTACAAAAATACGATTCATGTTATAATGGGACAATATATATATCAGGGGTTCACAAACTTTTTCCTTGAAGGGCCAGATATGACTCCAAGTAAACCTGAAAGGGCCAGGGTGAAGTGGATACTTAGAAAAAAATGTACGCGAAGCGCAAAGACCCTTGCGGTCGGGCTCCTAGATGCTCTCTTGTGCAATCTGGCCCTTATTTTGGGAGCACTTAATCCTACAAATTTATAATAGTTTCATGTGGAACATTAGAAAAGATTTCAAAATACGGCGATAGACGATATTAATGCTAACAAAATATTGTAGTACTTTGTTCAAAAGAATGTAGATTGTACCTATACAAAAGTTGTGGAGAAAGATAATGCTTGAAGTATCAATATTTTTATAGTCAAAGTAGAATGAATAATAGAGCATGTCACTCTAACAAGGATGTCAGTCTCCTAGTCCAAGTCACTTTTAATATGAGAAACATTTGATGACAGCCTGTCAGCAACTAGTTGCTTGAACCTTGGCACAAAAGCTGTAATTGCCAAATGTTCACTGGTCAAGCAGGGGTCAACCATGAAAAACATAAAAATGACCACATGATTGTGATTTTTTGCATGGTCAGCCCCCCCCCCAATTTTGAAACGGTTCTTGTCAAGGTACTTCGGTATGTGTTCTTTAAACTGTTCTTTATGGAAAATGCTCTTTCGCACCTGTATGTAGATCCAAACATGGTGAGAACAGCGATGGTCATCTGATAAGAAAGTAGATCGAACAGACAGGAAAGACTCCACTAAACTTTGTTTAAAAGTCAAAGTAATTTGACTGCCATTACTTTTATTACGGTTAGGTCTACATGGACACACAATGTAATCATATTGAGTTTTGTTTCATATTGTGACTTCAAAGTGATTAAAAAACCAGCAGAGTCTCGCGGGCCGGATTTAGTCTGGTCAGTTAGCGGAATTATGTGGACACGGTGGACAAAAGCGTGATTTTTTCTCCAGACCTTTGTTTATGTATAAGAATTAAGAATGGGGTATGCTCCAAAAAATCTGGCTGCAGGAACAGTGAAAAAAATGGGTGAAAATGTCAGAATTTATGAGTTCAGATTTGTCTGATATATAGACTAGCGCTAGTGCAAAACTCAATAGCAGTGCATTATTTTGCATTGGATTAGTTCTTGAATTCAGACCCTTTTTGAACAGATCTTCTGTTTGTCCTCGCATCTCAATGCACCAAATATCTGAATGAAGATGCTAACCAAGCCGAAGGGTGACGGTGGAGGGGGTTGAATGTTGGTGTGTGTGTACATATTTTGGTCTTGGGGTAAAGGTGTGCAAGACGCATTTTTTGCATGTGTTGGAAATTGTGTTGCCATGGTAACAGTGTATTATTGCAAAAGTAAGGTAAAAATCTTGCAGTTAGAACCACTTCCTCTGTTTTTAACCGATTCTCATGAAATTTGGCACACACATTGGTATTGAAGTAAAGATGTACTAGGCACTTTTTGTGTGTGTTTCAGAAACTGTGTTGTCATGGTAACAAAATATAATATGGCAAAATTTAGGTAAAAAACTTGCAATTTGAACTACTTCATCATTTTTTAACCAATTCTCGTGAAATTTGGCTCACACATTGGCCTTGGGGTAAAGATGTGCAAGAACCCTTTTTTTTTGCATTTGTCAGAGAGTGCATTACCAGGGTAGCCACATATGATAGCCAGAAATGTAGGAAAACTTGTGGATCAAACTTCTTCCCCTGTTTTTAGTCAGTGCTCATAAAAATTGGAAGAAATATTCATCTCAGGGTAAAGATTCATATTAAATTCTAAATGTCTTCTCTGCATTAAAATGTGGGGTATTAATCACCTTCATTAATATTTCTGGTTTTGGGGGGAAGGGGCAGGATTAGTCCTTTAAATCTGACATCAAAGAAGGTTAAAGGCAGTGGCCATTAGAAACATAAAAATGATAAACACTCTTAAAAAAACGCATCCCCTTAAGGGCATATAGGCTGGAGGTACACTGGGTGAATATGAAACCTTCTGCTGAAGCAGAGGAGTTCCAACACTGGCAAGCAAAACAAAATGTGTACCCCTTCTACTTTCAACAGCTGATTTTCCAAACCTTAGTTCCACCTCCCCAAGATGTGCACCCCTCCCCATACCACTTTTAGTTCTACTTCCCCATGCTCAAACCAGTCTACACCTTTGTCCCTCAGGGTTCAATGCATTTTTAAAGCTAGACATTACTCTTTTTTTGGGGGGTGGGTCTTTAGAAAATTACCTCAATAAAATTACAGTTAAAGGATTATGACTGGGAACTAACCCCCCCCCCCGAAAAAATAGGGGGCTGATAATACTTTTTAGCAGAAAATCCCCCCCCCCCCTTCAAAGGTAAGAGTCCTTTGCATTTCAGACCATTCATTTGAAGCTTAATGCATTCTCATTTGATAAAAAAAATTGTTTACAGTACCCAGTTAACCATTGTTTATTTATATTCTCCTACTCAGTCTTTTATTCATATTCCGTTCCTACTCTTTCTTTTTAACTTTCACATCACTCTTGATTTTGAGCTTCACCATGCCATCTCCTTCTGTTTCCTGTCTCTCTCTAAGTATATTTTTTCTGACATATTTTAAAGTGTACCTTTAATCATGCAACTAATTATTATAGAAATATAAATATATACAAAAATATCTGCACTTGTTTTAGAAATTCACTTGCAAATCCATGACTCAGTAACATACCATATCAAAAATATACCTATGTGCACAATAGATTTTAGCCTTATATTTTCTTTCATTTGATTTTTTCAGTATACATGTATTTCTGTGACACAGCCCCTGCTTCATGCTTCAAATAAATCATTGATTAATTGGACACCGGAAACTTTTTTTTTCAAATCAGAATGTTTAAGGCTTTAAATTAATATGCTGAAGTGTAAAGGATTTCCCTTTTTTTTTTTGGGGGGGGGTTAAGTTCCTATACGTTATAATTTATTTTTAATCTTTATGTGGCAATTTTCTAAAGCCCCCCCAAATAAAAAATGTAAGGGGTGTTTTTTTAAGAGTGTTTAAGTTCCTCATGGTCATGGCCTTTAACCTTCTATATTTTTATGTTGTCAGTTTTTAAGGACCTTCTCCCCCCAAAAAAAAGCCTATAAATATTATTGAAGGTGATTAATACCCTGCGCTATTATATGACGTTATAAAGGGGAATCAAAACCAAATAAACACTTGTTTTTAGAGGAAAATGAAAAATCAGACAAGTTTATAGGTCAAAGTTTGAACAATATCGGACAAACCATAACAAAGTTGTGAACATATTAAAGTCATCGGTAATCACTATACCCATGAAGACTTCAAATTGACCGCATATGTGATGTCACAGTGATTTAAGAAGGCAAGGACCACTCTTCCATGTACTGGAATAATTAATTAGCTAAAATTTCTTTTTTCAAAAGTTTTACTTCAAATTATATCTTTCTTTCATGAGGACATAAAACATACTACCGGGTTTATATTACGGCCCCAATGGAATAGGGATTTAGGAGAAAACCAAAAATCCTGATAACTGCTAGTCTTATGGGAAAGTTGTCCTTGCCGCCCCACCCCTTGTCATAATTTACTTACCCAGTTGCCAATTTGAATTCTACATACTAGTAGCCTTAGGGATCTTAATTTTAAAGCAGCCATAACTATATTTTGCTTGTCCGATTTCTTTAAAACTTTCACCATTCTTATTTTTCTCCTTTTCCATGCACACAACATTATGACCAAGGCTTGATTCCCTTTTAATACTGAATATGAATCTTTACCCAAAATGAATATTTGTGTCAATTTTTATGAGCACAGGCTGAAAACTGAGAAGTAGACTGATCCACAATGAGTTTTCCCCATATTTCTGGCTAAATGTGGTTACCAAGGCAATGCACTCTCTGACAAAAGGTTCTTGCACATCTTTACCTCAAGGCCAATGTGTGAGCCATAATTATTTCATGAGAATTGGTTCAAAACAACAACAAAAAAAACTGATGAAGTAGTTCAAATTGCAAGTTTACCTAAATTTTGCCATATAATATGTTGTTCCCATGGCAACACAATTTTGGAAACACACACAAAAAGTGCCTTGTACATCTTTACTTCAATACCAATGTGTGTGCCAAATTTCATGAAAATTGATTGAAAACTGATGAAACAGTTTGAATTGTAAGGTTTTTTCACAATTTTCACCAGATAATATGTTGTTACCATGGCAACAAGATTTCTGAAAGACACACAAAAGTGTGTCTTAGACATCTTCACCTCAAGACCAATGTGTGTGCCAAATTTCATGAGAATCGGTTAAAAACAGAGGAAGTGGTTCTAACTGCAAGATTTTTACCTTATTTTTACAATAATACACTGTTACCATGGCAACACAATTTCCAACACATGCAAACATATGTGTCTTGCACACCTTTACCCCAAGACCAAAATATGTACACACACACCAACATTCAACCCCCTCCACCGTCACCCTTTGGCTTGGTTAGCATCTTCATTCAGATATTTGGTGCATTGAGATGCGAGGACAAACAAAAGATCTGTTCAAAAAGGGTCTGAATTCAAGAACTAATCCAATGCAAAATAATGCACTGCTATTGAGTTTTGCACTAGCGCTAGTCTATATATCAGACAAATCTGAACTCATAAATTCTGACATTTTCACCCATTTTTTCACTGTTCCTGCAGCCAGATTTTTTGGAGCATACCCCATTCTTAATTCTTATACATAAACAAAGGTCTGGAGAAAAAATCATGCTTTTGTCCACCGTGTCCACAAGTAGGGCATTTTTGACGCTAACTGACCAGACTAATTGAGAAGCACCGCGGCCGTAGTTTGAGAACCCCTGAAAATTATTATTATGCTATATTATATGCTACAGCCAGTGAAGTATATGAAATTTTGTGCTTCCCATTATATACTTATCCCCGTAATTATCATAGACATACACCATTCCATCCCTTTCCGAGTACTCACGTGACACCTATTGAATATCATCAACCATCCTATGACTATTACACTGAACGACATTTATTGAAGAAAACAATTGTTGTTCATCCTGAAGGAGAGAAATAGACAAAAACAAACACACAACAAAGACCCACGCTTCTAATTCCATGAATCCTGATTGCGTGGGTTCTGGTTCGTCGAAACTTGGAAAGTCAAGCCTCACCAACCAATCAAACTCCACACCAGCCAAATATAAGCCATTTGTGGCAACGTATCGTTTTGGAGTCTAATTCCTTGTTGTGACTGCGGCATCGTTTTTCATCGCGTGTTAGATCACCAGTCAAGCGATGAAGCAAAGCAACCAAGTTGACAAAGAAACTGTTTAAAATCATTATACTGAAATCAACGGATCAGATGCAGTCTTGATTTCGGGAGGAATAGCGTCAATATGCAATACTGCAAGTATTTTTTTTGTATTTGTGTGGTTAAGTCATCATAGTCACCTGTATGTTGACACACTGTGTTATAATGTGTTTCACAGTGTATTTTTCACCGGCAAGGTTCAAATGAAAACAAAGAAATTAAAACAACAACAACAACTACTACAATTCCTCATTGACCACGTGGGCCTATTACTCCATGCATTGTTAATGTTCTCTCCTCACTATCGTGTTTACACATGTTTAATATATAAGCTGATTTCAGTATGAAGAGCTTGGTTCCCCCTTAATACAATTTCAATTGAAATGCGACAAGCCCCGCTGTCACGTCAATTCGAGTTTGAAAGTAATTTCACTTAATGGCTTTTCTAGCCGTAATCATGGTAATTGCGCTTTATCTGGCCTTTTTCTTCGACAAATAGGATTCGAAGATGATTAATTACTTTCGAGTGGAGCCCATATCTGCGGGATGAAAGTGTTAAAATTGGGTAACTTGAATGCATTAAAAATAGAGAGAATACCTGTTTCTGTTTGTGGTAACTCCCTTAGGAACTCGGCAGGACAGCATTTTTTGCTGGTAAACGCCAAGCTGCCATATAGCCAATTACCTATGAAACGTTTTACGTCTAGGTTAATCAGTCATAGTGGCTGACGTTACAGACGACAGATATCACTCTCGGGCCTTTTTATCGAAGTGAAGACAATGGCAGAGTTGGGATTCGAACTCACAACCTTGCGATTATGAGTCCAATGCTCTAACTACTGGACCACACGACCCGTGTATATATACGGAGAGGGGAGGGGAGAAGGAATGTTAAAACATACTTCTTGTAGAGCAATTTCGTTTAAAAATCGTGCCATACTTATGGACCCGATCATTAATTATTTTCAACGTTGAAAAAAAAGACATTAACAAAAATCAAGTGCATCAAAAACTCCTTTCTGGTAAGCTCGATAGCTTTATTCGCTAGCTTACTTCAATTTTCGAACATTTTGCGTATTCTCCCCCCCCCCGTCCTACGGTAAGAAAAAAACATAAATCTGGAATGTGAGGTTATAGATAACATGGGATGTCGGAACAAATTTTGGGATTCGGCGAAAATGGACAATTTTGATCAGAAAGGCCTCTTCAATTTAATGATTTATGTACGAATATTGCTGATTTTGAAGGTTTTTCTTTTTTCTCCTTTCATGAAAACTGTTCGATAACACACTTTTATTGTAACTATACCGTGGTAGCATGCACTGCTCGAACAGCCAATTAAAATCAAGTTTCCCCAAAGTTAACGCGTCCCTGGTCGGTCATGTGATGTGGGCGTTGTCTGTTATGAGGTCGGAATTCTTCTCCCTCTCTCGCTTCTTCCCGCCTTTTCTAGTCAATTCATGTATAAGCCTGTCACGTATTCAATAATCTTTATAACACATTTCTAATGATACTAAAGAGACTGACATTTCTAGGAAAAAAACAATTATCAACATGGTTCAGGGAACTCTATCAGTCCTGTTTTTCATCAAACATGAAGTTTACCAACTTAATATTGGGTTAATCTGGTTAAAATTACTGGCGTGCAGATGGGCCAGGGGGGCTTGGGGAAAATTTCGACCAAGAAAAAAACAAAGGAACGAAAATGAAAGGGATAAGGGTGAAATGCGATATTATTTTTTTTATATTATGTCAAAATCTATCACAAACTTGGACTTTAGTAATTAAAATGTCGAAACTTTTTATCAATTTTACGCGATACGCCATATCGAACCCCCTCAATATTTTGTGCTAATTATGCCACTGGTTAAAATACATAAAACCTATGTTGCGTAAAAGAGGCAATGAATTGATATAATATATATCATCTCCATTACTTAGGTCACCAATTTGCCAAAGATGTAGACTCCACTGCGCACTGCAGACCGACGGACGGCAACTCCCCCATCTTCTAGATAACATCTTTGTCCTCCTTGTTGATAATGATGTGGAATCTTTTTATATCATATCTGAGCCAACACATCGTATCTCATTTATATTTCATGCTGAATATATGAAATGATTTTACTTTGTTTTTACTTTGCATGTTTTATGAATGTATAATAAAACAATACTACCAATATTTTACGTTTTATCGTGATTTACAATGATATTTCCCCCCGGGGGCCAGTCTATTGCATTGCTGTACACATGCGTGACCAAATTATTTCCAAACATCCCCTAAACGAGTGTTTTTCTCTGTGTGCAAAATAATCCCCTAAACAAGTTTTTCGCGGCCTTTATTTGCACATTTTTTGGCCCCTAAACAAGTTGCCACTAGAATATGACCCCGGGGGAAAAGCTTGGGGAAAAACATACTCTAAGCAAGTTTGGCTATAGTCTTAAAAAAAGATTTGGAAAAAATACCCTCAATGCGTTTAACCCCGCGATTGACCATTGACCAGTCTTTCAACTTAGACCACCATTTTTCTTGAAAATCGGTGTTTTTGATACCCTTAACAAGTGCACGCGCGGCCCGCTCCCAAAACTAAAAAAAACACCCCTTTAAACGTATTTTATTTGGTCACGCATGTGTACAGCAATATATTTGACTACCCCCCCCCCCGGGGTGGGGGCGTTTTCCCGTTACTATTGTAACATGACCGTTTGTACACTTCCAAACTCAGTCTCCTATGCTCTCCTGTACTCAATCAAACTAAAATTATTAAACTGAAGATAGGGTGAACACAAAATAAATTAGAAGTTGACAAGATGAAGTCCAGATCAGCACTGACTTTACTTTCCAATCTTCTCTTCTGCCAATGTACCCACATTGGATAATCATAGAAATCAACCAATCAAATACAAGGAAAATGGTATGAACTATAAAATGAACTAACCCTATTTAAAAATAAGAACCAATCAGAGAATAGAGAAGGGTGATCATGAGTTAAACTGAATCCTAATGAGAATTAAACAATAAGACCATGTGGAGTGGAAAGCTAATGGAAAACCAGGAAGCATGACTGAGGGGAAACTGAATGAATGAATGAAATGCAATGAACCTGTGTTGCTATGTGAGATGTATTGTGGAGATGGAATGAAAGATGAGATCATGACAATGTATGTGGATTGAGAGGATGGAAAGAAGGATGAGATGAGTTGGAATGGAAATAAACAAGTTGAATGTAAACAAAGTATGGAAAGCCAAATGTAAGAGTACAGATTAAATAGAACCAGCAAAATTTACTGTTACATAAGATTCCCTCTTCATTAAAAATGTCCTCATTTTTCAATATACACTCCAAGGTTTTTAAATTTCGAGTCATGTTCTTTCCGAACTTTTTTTTTTCTTGCTAGCATGAATTTTTTTTTTTTTAATGGGCCAAAATTTAAGAGGAAAAAGAAAATAAATGAAGGAACCTTAAATTTCAACTGTTCAATGGCCATCTGACTGTTAGTTGCACGAAGGGTTAATGGCCATCTGACTGTTAGTTGCAAAAGCACAAATAGTATACATGTATATTAATACAATATGTATCAGCATATTGTTGTTGCATGAGTATATTCGAATAAACAATTAGCTTTCTTCTTTTTTTTCCCAAACTTAATTTTTTCTTGCGATATTTGTGAATTTAGATAAAATATCAATTTTTTTTTGTTCAAACATATATTACTTTTTTTTCACTAGTATTCCAAACCAATATCCTTAAAAAGCTATGCTTGTCCAAAAGGAAAGAAAAAAAATATACAACAAACTGCCATAAGCGAAAATGGATCATGCATCAACAAACAAATTACCAACTTTGCAACCAAACTAAGTTTTGTTTCGTAAACATTTCGTTCTAGCTTCTTTTTTTTTAAGATTCAAATTGTCTGAACAAAATCGATTTCCATTCCATTTCCCAAATATATTGTTTCGTGTTTGATGGAATAGAGATAAAATATTTTTTTTTTTTTTTTGGTTTCATTATATTTCCAAAATCAAGTATCCATATTTGATATATAATGAAAACAATTATTTGCTTTTTTTGTGTGCAAAATCAAGTTAATCAATAGTATGGCTTGGCTAGTTGCAAAAATGATATTTTCAAGAATATTCACAATTCACATAAATATATACTTTAAATTCTGTAAATGAATACTTTTTATATCAAGATTTGAATTCTTATACGAAACAATCCAATCTTCAATATCATTGCATTTTTTTTTTGTAGAGAGTGACTGAGAGTAAATTTTCATGAAATCTACATGACAATCAAAAGTATTGCCACAAATCTTTTATCTTTTGATTTAAAGATATTTTTTAATTTAACCAATTGTTTCTCTACTTTCATATAGATGTTATCTCAGTCAGAGGACATTAATGCATATATCATTCAAAGAAAAACTGTTTTGCATTCAAAATTTGCCAAGATCTTTTTTTTTTGTTTAAAGAAATAAAATCTTGAAATGCAGTATCAACACATTTTTAGAGGGTAAATACAATGCAGTCAAAATTGCATTACAATCATGAAATCCGATTGCTGCTTTTATATCTGATTCCATTTTCAATCTTTTACTTATTAAGGTGTTTTTTTTTTTCAATCAAGGTAAAATGAAAATAAGTCCTATGAACACATCATTTAAAGCCATAAAATATACCACTTTAATATTCCTTGCACTTGTTTTGTCTTTGTTGAAACATTAAAAGTATTTAATTTTTTTTTTTTTTAAGTTAAGTTTTTGAGAAAAAGCGATTTTTTTTTGTGTGTGTTGATGTCTAGAACTGTCAACATGACGACAATAGGGTTAACATACCTGACCAGAGTAAGATCTAAGTGACAACAAACCCGTGTTTGGTGTCTGAACACATGGCTGCGGTGAGATTTTGAAAGGGGGCTAAACCAAGAGCAAGAGTTGGGGATATAAAATCACAATTTGATCGTTATTTTCACCTTTTTGTACACGTTTACTGAAAATAAGAGAGTGAGGGAGGTAGGCTGAAAGCCACCACTCCACAGCGGACAGTGGTATGGCCGCATACATGGGGAGGGAGGGGGGAGGGGTGGGGGCTACATCTATCTAAACATTTTCATTTAAATCATTTTTTTTCTTCTTGATAATGAAATTTATCCATTTTAACTTCTTATTAACTGCCCTATTTCAATATGCCCTTATTTACTTTTGATAAATGCCCCTTTTCTTTTCTAGTTTGTTCAAAATGTTTTTAAAAGCTTGTAGGAATAATCCTACGTGCCTGAAGTTTCATGAGTCATGTGAGATGGGTAGGTGTTTTTTGTTTGTTTTAAGACGATGCCCTTTTAGAAAGAAAATGTGCCCCTTTTCCCCTGTGCCCCCCTACATTCAACTTTGCTCTGCCGCCCCTGAGAATATGTACGGGAGGGGGGCATGTGGTAAGAATATCTTCGACATCAGCCTCTAATGAAAGAGAAAGCAAGAGATGAAATGAGATAAAGTGTTTGCATCGACTCGGCGTAGTGGAGGGGGGGGGGGTACATACGTTGATAAGCAGTTACGTAAGTCATGTCATTAAAAATCAATATTAAAAGGGGGATATTTACATTAGGAGTAAGTAATATATTTTCTTGTAATAGCTGATTATTAATGAAAATGATAAGTTATATACAGGGGAGGTGCTATGGGGGCAGAGGGGCAACGACCCCATGTTTAATATTTTAAGTGATATAGTAATGAAGCAGGAGAAGAAAAAAAAAGAATGAAGAAGAACAAAATATAAAAAAATGAGGTCTATTAATTCGTAATTTTGAGGGGTTACAACAGGGCTTGCGGAGAAAATTCTTTAAAAGTTCTAAGCGAGCGAAACGGGCGAGCAAAATTATTACTTTTTTTAAATGAAAATCTATTTTTTGTGATGTAATTATATTGATATGATATTGAGACAATAACACCGTAAGCCTACTTTATTCATTCTTCTCTCTTTCTTTCTTTTTCCCTTTTTTATAGTTTGTTTTTCTTAGTCGTGGAACTTTTCAGGGGGAGCCCCCCCCCCATCCGTATGCGAGTATAATCGCAACTCTGTGATGCGCCTATTTTACCGAGGAGGAAGGTTATCTTTCCTCTTTATTCATGCATTATACAGATTCCATATTTCACCCTCTTAAGAATCAGTTGAGGATGAAACACAAAATACGTATACCTCCTATAGAGAAGCAGAATTGTTTCTACCAAAAACTGACTAATTGGATTGATAACTGATTTAGTGCATTAGATATTCATTGCTGCAACTTATTTCATTATGTAGAATACACATTATTCACGCATGTATGAATAAATATACAATTATGATTTTATGCAATAACATAAGAAAAAGGAAAGTTGTGATGTGACATCATCAGCCCACCTAATGAATATTCATGATGATGTGCATATTTCTATTTTGAAAAATTATTGCTAAAGTTTGAAATTCACTAACTTCATTATTATTTTGTTATCCGATTTTGATGAAACTTTGAGAAGTTTGCTTTGTGAATTTTACTGCATTATTTAGATATGAATATTTCCAGCCCGGAGTACTCCTTTAGCGAAATTCGACTCCGAAATCATTCCAGAAAACATCTGAAAATTAAAATCCCCACAATCGCCAGTCATAATAGTGGATGAGGGTCGCTATTCATAAAATTACTGGAAGAAAAAAAAATCGCCAAATTCATGTCACATGATTATCTTTGTTATCACACAAAGGGAAAAGTGCACGTTCTCAACTTCTTGGTCAATGGATAATCATCAATTCCAATGAATTACTCAGTTTTCAATGAATTAGACAACATCGATTAATTTTGCAGGCAACGGAAATGAGTAGGCCTAAAATGATCCTTTGTCTTCCTTCACACATACCTCACATTGCGGATCTTACCATGGAGATACTTCATGTGTTTACTTCGGAGTGAGATTCAGCATGTTTAGGAAGGGTAAAGTTAAATTTTTGATGCCATCTTTGTTGAATGAATAATAATACAAATAAAGAATACTCCATAAATAAACCTAGAAATTGAAAAAAATGAGCTAAGGACAGAAATTAAGTAACAGAGCAAAAACACAAATCAATAAGTTGAAATTAGAATAGAAGGAATATTATTGGGAAAAGAGATAACAAAAAGACTCCATCACATTCCATCCATAAAAAACACTAAACAACTATTATATGAACTCCTATGTATTTCTTAGCTTCGATTTAATCTATCTTCTCTCCCTTATTAATTGTGATTTATTGTGTAAATTTTTTCTCTATTTTTTAAGAAATGCCACATATTATGTTACATGTATAATATTTGGCGAATAAAGATGATATATATATATCCTGTCGTTATACAGTAAAGAATTTGAAATCGATATCTCATAATTTATTGAGATATCTGAAGGAATAGGTCTTGAAGATCAGTTTTTGTTATGTGATGCGTAAATTTTGAGAAATCCAAACGGATAAAAGGAGATATTTATTTTCATCATGCCCGGATATTCAACCCCACCTATCGTTAAAATAGCTGTGTAATGAATCTCACAAATAGAATTATTCCATTAATGTTAAAAGAATCGAATCGATCTCGATATCAATTGGTCGGAATTTTATGTAGAAGCATGACAGAAACAAGGTTTTTAACGAAAATCCATCAAAAAGAGAAACAGGGCAAATGGATTAGAGTTTTGAATATTTGACGGCACATATGCGGCATCTGTCTCCATGATAATCATGATAATATAAATTTCGAATTTTTTTCCAAAAAAATAAGTGAGTGCTGGAAATATTCTTTCTCTTATACAAGTGTTTAACCTCCAACAGACCTGGAGATCTCTACAGAGACTGGCCCAAGGCAGACAGGAGTGGAGAGCTTTTGTTGCTGCCCAACATGCCAGTAAGTAAGTAAGTAAGTAAGTAAGACAAGTAAGTAAATGAGTGAGTAAGTGAGTGAGTAAGTAAGTAAATAAGTAAGTAAGTGAGTAAGTAAGTTAGTAAGTAAATGAGTGAGTGAGGAAGTAAGTAAGTAAATGGGTGAGTGAGTGAGTGAGTGAGTGAGTGAGTAAGTAAGTAAATGGGTGAGTGAGTAAATAAGTAAGTAAGTAAATGAGTGAGTGAGTGAGTAAGTAAATGAGTGAGTGAGTGAGTAAGTAAGTAAGTAAGTAAGTAAGTAAGTAAGTAAGTAAGTAAGTAAGTAAGTAAGTAAGTAAGTAAGTTAATGGGTGAGTAAGTAAGTAAGTAAATGAATGAGTGAGTGAGTAAGTGTGTATGTAAATTGAGTGAGTGAGTACGTAAGTAAGTAAAGTATGTTTTAAATGCTTTCGTGATAATGCACGAGTTTGAAAATACCTACATTTTATGAATTTGATATAAATTATAGAATTTATAGAATTTTTAATAGAATTTATAGAATTGATAGAATTTTGATGATTATCTTTACTCTACTTATATCATATTACCCTTGTATAGAATTTTGATAGGAGTCTACATCTTACAAGCTTTGCTTTTCAGTAGGCCTTTCCACTTATTTTCATTTAGTGGTATTTTCACCCCTGCATTTGTTATACAGTTGATGCATCTTTTCCTATTAAAAATTATTTATCATGCAATGCACTTGAGGATTTGTGGATTATGAATATATCAATAAAATAGATAGATAAATAACTAAATAAATAAACAAACGAATAAATAAATACGTTATCGCATGACAATATGCACGATGAGGGAGGTGATTGCATGTAACATCATAAACATGAAAAATGAAAAAGTTTTACAATTTCATTACTCTGATCCGTGTTTCTATAATGGATATTTCGTCAAAGCTCTATTAATTAATACGTTCCTCTATTTTTCTTTTTCACCACTGGGGCTCGAGATGATTTTCCCCTTTGTTTAAATTAGACTGAATTTTCGAACGTTCAACTGGGTCTGTATCGTGATAGCCCGTTACCGCAGGTTAGATTTCATATTTTATGATTGGGCGTTGTGGCTTCCGTATTGAAAGCGGGTTGGGGTTCATTTTTCGAGTCAGTGATATCCCGGGGGTGATATACAATGATGCAGCTATTTTTACAAAGAATAAAATGTAATGATGATTTTCCATTCATTTGCATATAGAATTCAATAACCGACAATGAGACCCATCGTGTCTAACTAGATACAGTGAATAATTTAAAAAACAAAAAGAGTTGTGGTCATGATGGTATTGATAATATTTTATTAAAAAATGTCATAGAATATAATTATTGTTGATCCTTTAGTACACATATTTAATCTATCCTTAATTAATGGCGTCGTTCCCGACAATATGAAAATATCGAAGGTAATACCTGTGTACAAAAAAGGAGATAAGAATAATGTATGTAACTATAGACCGATATCTTTATTGCCTACTCTATCAAAGATTCTAGAAAGAGTGATATATACAAGACTATTAGAATTTTTGAATAAATATGACATAATTTCTGACTTTCAATTTGGATTCCGCCAAAAGCATAGTACTTCTCATGCCACTCTTTCATTTGTTGAAAAAATCACAAAAGCTATTGATAACTTTGAACATACAGTAGGTGTTTTTCTAGACCTCTCCAAGGCCTTTGACACTATAAATCATGAAATACTATTATACAAACTTGAAAATTACGGAATCCGTGGAAAGGCCTTGGAGTGGTTCAGGAATTACCTAATAAACCGTAAACAGTTTGTTAACATAAATGAACAAAATTCTTCTCTACTAAAGGTTAATTGGGGTGTTCCTCAAGGCAGCATACTGGGCCCACTTTTATTTTCGATCTATGTAAATGACATTCACAATTCTTCGACAATGTTATCTTATATTCTTTTTGCAGATGATTCAAATGTACTTTATTCTCATCCTAATCCCGATATTTTAGTCAATATATTGAACATTGAACTGGAGAAGCTAGTACAATGGATAAGATCTAATAAATTGTCAATCAATGTACAAAAAACGAAATGTATGCTTTTCAGCAATTCTTTAGATAAATTACCATACGATATTAAATTGGACAACGCTGACATTGAAGTGGTCACTACAACAAAATTTTTAGGTCTGATAGTAGACAATTTATCTTGGAAAACACACATTGATTTTATATGCCGTACAATTTCACGCAATATTGGTGTTATAAATAAGGTCAAGTTTTTTCTTCCAACTTCCTCCCTAAAAATGCTTTATTCAACATTAATTTTACCCTATCTAAACTACGGGATAATTGTCTGGGGAAATACACATACATCATATCTAGAACGAATATTACTTTTACAGAAAAAGGCATTGCGCGTTATTTTTAATATGTCCTGGAGATCCCACACAGACCAATTGTTTATTGACAATAAAATCTTAAAAGTAAAAACATTATATCAATATAACTTGGGTCAATTTATGTATCAATTAAATAATAATATGCTACCATCAATCTTTGATTCTTCGTTTAATAAAAACAAAACTATTCATAAATACCCTACACGTCAATCCGAGGAATTTCATTTTCCTCTACCCCGGACAATTCTTGCCAAATCCATCTTCACTTTCGAAGGCCCTCGACTTTGGGGCACTCTTGATAATACTATCAAAGATTCCCCAAGCCTAAATTCTTTTAAATTTAAGTTGAAAAAGTTTCTCCAAGATACTCGTTAGTTTTTTTAACTCTTCATCACTCATACATTATATTTTTCATATATACTCAGCACTACGAGCTGTGAAATATGATATTTTTCGTTTTCCTGTTCTGTAAATTCGCTTTGAGTGTTGGGGCAAGAATCTGGAGACCACTGATCTTGCTATTTTCTCTTATTTTCTATTTCTTTCTTTTTATTTCTTTTAAATTATTCATTCAGATAGATTTAAGTTCAAATGTCTACCATGTAGGGTTTGTGTTTTGTTTATATTCTTCATACGTGTGTTATAGGAGGCTGCATCCTACAAGCTTCGCTTTTTAGCAGCCTCCTCCGTTTCCGACCTGTTATCTTGATTATTATACATAATAAGTTTCTTTGTTTTATTGATTATAATTATATCAAGATGTATGTAACAAAACTATTGTAAATTTTGATGATTGTTGGAAATGGAAAATAAATGAAATGAAATGTCTAACTAGAGCATCCATATGGCTATTTACGACTAGGAGCTCAAGTTTCACATTTCTCGCTATTCTACTGATTGGCGTCATGGGGCGTAACAGGGGTGTGTGGCCAGGGGACAAGAGCAACAAATTTCCCGGTCTTATGATATGAACAGGATTTTTTAAAATGATTGTTTGCGAGCATTACGGCGAAGCTCTATATATGCGGCAGTAGCGAGATAAGGGGAAGGGGGGGCATGGCGCGTGTGACAAAAAAGATGCTTAATACAAGGTTAAAGCGAGCGAAGCGAGAGAGAGAAAAAAATCACATTTCTACGAGAAACTAACTGGCATGGTATTCAGAATATTACATCATATCTGACACCTTCCCAGTCCCTTTCTTTTTTAATTCTCCCTTTTCTTTTTTGTTCTTAGTTGTATATCATTTATACCTTGGTCACATTAATTGCATTACGGCGGCCGTATACGGCGAGTCGAAAACAGTCGCTTTTTTCAAACCACCTATATGTAGCTGGTACAAAAAATGTTAAAAGGCTGTTTTCGACTCGCCGTACGGCCGCCGTAGAACAAATGTGACCAAGGTATAAGGGGTCATGAGCCAAACCCTTTCATTTGTACGCCAGTATTATGTGGGTGGGGTCCTGGGGCTCAGCCCGGAACCTCTTGATATTAAGCCAAATTAAACCTTAAACCTTAATCAAAACGCGGGTATAGCTTTTATACAACACATTCAGCGTAGCTGCGTATATATTAACTAAATATTTTGAGGGGGCACAACATTACAAAATGTGAGAAATTTGTAAAAAGTCGTCAGGTAGCGATGCGAGCCAGATAAAAATTGGCCTATTGAAATAACTGATTCTTGTGTAGTCTATATCTTCACATCCCTTCACTTCAGGAAAAAAAACATATCGTATTTTATTGCTTTTTCATTTCCTTTCGTGCCTCCTTTACCCCCCCCTTTGACCGTGGAACCAACCCCCTTCCCCCTTACGCCAGTGCTTCAACGTCAAGTTTTATGCAGGAAGGGGTCATGCAGGGGCCCCGTTACAGAGCCATTTCCATTTTGAAGGTTACAGCCCCTAAAGCGTTGGGTCTGGGCTAAAGAATTTTTTGCCCTGATGCGACCGTTATTCCAAATCTTCGGCAGCCCGGTCGTGTTATTCAGTTTTTCACTTTTTTCCTTCTCCCTTTTCGTCATTTTCCAATTTAGATTTTGGCTTATTTCATTCTCCCTGCATTTCCCGCTTCTTTTTGCCACTATTCCTTCCCTTTACCGCCATTTTTCCTGACCCATTTTGTGATCTTTTGATTTATTTCCCTTTATTACACTATTAATGCTAATGTATTTAGTATTTCGGGATGATTTTGTTCTTTCTCACATGTTCCTCTTACCTTCCTTTTCCCACTTTTATCTTTTTAATTCCCTTTTTTTCACTTTCCCCTTTCCTTTTCCCCATTCCTCTTGTGTCTCCCTTTCTTTCTTTCTTTTTTTCTTTCTTTCTTTCTTTTTTTTTTTTTTTTTCTTTCTTTCTTCTTTCTTTCTTTCTTTGTTCTTCTTTCTTTCTTTTTTCTTTTTTTTTCATTTCATTTCATTCATTTATTCAATTTTTCCAACAAAATGTAGAAGCAATAATTACAATAAATAAAATATAACATCAGGAAATACAAATGACATAAATATTCAAATAAACAAAATATAAAGAATATGCACCTGATACAGAAGGTAATATATAAAAAATGTTGGAAAAACGGAGTGGTCCACTGAAAAGCAAAGCTTGTAAAGTGTGGACCACTCCAGACGAAAAAAAAGTATAACACTTAAAACTATATGGGCCAAAAACGAGCGGCAATACAAAATAGATAATGAAATAAAGATATAAATAATAATTATAATAAAGGAAATTAAAATTAAAATACGAGCAGAGACAAAAAAAACATGAAGACACAAAAAACAAAAAACAACAAAAATAAAACACACAAAACAAGAGTAAAAATAAACAAACATTGCCGCACAAACTGCGAAAACCTAAGAAGGGATAAATGGAGAAGGAGAAAGTCAAAGATAAAAGGAGAGGGAAAGAGAGAGGGGGGGGGGGGGGTGTAGTCAATCTGACACCAACACCGAGGGCAACCTGTAAATAGGTAAACAATAAATAAACAAATAAATTATATAGGAAAAGGAATCAATGTGAAGTTTTGTAAGATTGCAACAAAATAAATTTTAATTTTCTTTTAAATGAATTAAGAGAAGGGGAAACCCGGATATCTGGGTGAAGCGAGTTCCCAAATTTTGGGCCCCTATATATAAATGTATTTTGGGCGAACAGTGTTCTGGGCATGGGCAAATGAAGGTCGTCGCGACCTCTAGTAGGGTAATTGTGTGAGGAGCTGTTTTTTAAGAACATGTCATGAAAAATAAAAGGAAGCATATTATTATTGTATTGGTACATGAATTGACCAAGCTGGAGTAGGTAACGATCACTTATCTTCAAAATTTTGTTTTCGAAAAAATAGGATCATTGTGGGAACGTACGTGAGAAGAAAAAACAATTCGAAGTGCTTTCTTTTGCAGCAATAAAATCCTGTTAAGTTAAGTTTGATGTGTGTTTCCCCATATAAGCAGACCGTAGTGAAGATATGTTAATACTCTTTCTTTCTTTCTTTCTTCCTTTCTCTTTTTCCCGATGAAATCTGCCAGAGGGGGGCAACCTAACCCCCTGCCCCCCCGCTTGTTACGCCACTGATTGGCGTTGATACTTTTGAGGTGCCACGAGCCTAATTACATCAGGAGGGCTATAACGATATTCGTTCGATTCGATTTTTTTTTCAATTTGATATTGTTGATTGACAAAAATGTATGACTATGGTTCAAAATCTAACACTGAATCTAGAAATGGTAACTACTGAACTTCCTTCGCCCAAATTGGGAAGATAAATAAGTGACTTGGAACTACTTTTTGATTGGCGGAAGAATTAGGGCTATTTTACTGTTTCAGTTGATGAATTTGATCCATTCATAGTAATCTTCATAACTGGCGATTTATTTTTAAAAAGAGCTGGCTACGGTACTCTTTCCTGGTCAGATTTGGAATGTCAGATATATATCCTATTCAATGGTAGTAAACTTTCCACCCTTTAATTTCACATCTATTTTTTATGAATTTTTCAAAAGTGCAATTTTAACACACAAATCTACGGGGAACGTTTGGCCCGTAACACACATCTTAGCAATGATCGTTGAACATTTTTCCACGATTGATTCCATGTACAATCAGTCGTGAAAATCAAACGTATCAATTAATTTCTATCCCTTGTGTTACGGGACCCCGGTTAGAATAGGAGAGTACGAAGGAGAAAGGCAAAAAGAAGAAGGTGAGTAGACCGATTATCATTGAAATTCACTTGGTGCTGATTATTATTTTTTTTTCATTTACCTGATCGCTATGAATTATAAGAAAGCATGAATGCAGGCAACCAGAGGACAGAAGGCTTAAGGTTGTCTCCGAGGGACCCGTAATAGAAGTATAGCGAGATAACATCCAAATTTTCCCATGGAGCTAATAGCTAATAGGGGCACCGAATTGGAGTTTGATATAAGGGGCGCCGAATTTATGTTAGACCTACAGGGCGCCGAATTGATATCCTATATAGGGCCCGGGGCGCCGGATTGATGCCGACATAATGGGCGCCAAATCGATGTTCGACATATGTGGAAGCGCCGTGGTGGAGCGGTTCTGACTCTCGCCTTGTAATCAGAGGGTCGTGTGTTCGAATCCCACCATGGCCTAGCGCCCTTTGGCAAGGCGCCAATCCACACTTTGCCACTCTCACCCAGGTGCTAATTGGGTACCGGTAGGAAACAACCGTCATTGTGGTTGGTTTAGCAAGTTAGCGCCTAACAGGCTGCTTGGAATGCTATGAATCCAGTGACCGGGTAATAATAATTGTGAAGCACTTTGAACAGTCGTAGATTGATAAAGCGCTATATAAATGCCAATTATTACTATTATTATTATTATTATTATAGGGGGCGTCGAATTGATGTTCTACCTATAGGGTGCCGAATTGATCTTAAACCTAGAGGGGGGGGGGGTTTCGAATTTATGTTCGACTTGGGGCGCCGAATTTATGTTCGAACTAGGGGCGTCAAATTCTAGGTCAGGATATATATCACAAATTTTCAGCTCGCGCTTCGCGCTCGCATCAACAATTTAGATCAAATCCATTCTGTTCATGGTTACGAAAAGTGCTTAGAATGTCCAGTTTTGTGTCGGAAAGTCACAAATTTTCAGCTCGCGCTTTGCACTCGCATAAAATGTTGAGATAGATGCCCATCTTGTTGTTGAATACCAAAAGTGCTTTTAGACTTTCCATATTTTAGGACAGAGTATCAAAAAATTTCATCTCGTGTTTCGCGCTCGCATCAGTTGTTCTGATAATGCGTATATCCATCATGTTCACGGTTACAAATAGTGCTTGAATGTCCGATCGGGAAACATACAGATTAAAATATTTTTTCCGACCCCCCCCCTCTATTGCCGAAAGCTGGATCCGTCCCTGGTAAAGAAATTACAGCTCCCGCTCACATAACTACATAACTTTAGTAAGGCCTATACTCTGACGAGAAATTGAACTAAATTGAAACCCAAACTATAATTTTACGCTTTCTGTTCGCATTTATTATTTTCAACAAATGGTATTACAACATATTTTTTTCATAAACTTATTTCAAAATAGTGATCTTCGATGGCCCTTTTTCACGTGATTATGAATTAAGATAATTCAATATGCATTTAAGGCACCTTTATTTGACGGGGGGGGGGGCATTTTCGGAAAAGTTCGCGCGCCTGCAGGTAGGGACATCCCCGGGGTTAGGATTCTTAGTATAAACGGACGTATGGAATGAAACATGCTAATCACAGACTGCACCTAGACAATTGATATGGAAATGCCAGTCACCACAAAAAGTTAAGAGAAGGGATGGTATTTCACTGAAATTCAAAGGGAAAATCTTTAATGTGCCCTTTGTACCCTTCGCCTTCCGAGGAGCTTTACCCGTGACAATGACGCTATAAGCAAGGTGTCAAATTAAAGGAGGTACTCCGAGCCTAAAAGTATTGATATCTAAATAAATATAGTGAAATTCACATAGCTAAATGCTGAAAATTTCATCAAAATCGGATGGCTAATAGCGAAGTTATTGAATTTTTTAGTTTAGCAATATTTTGTGAAAATTGTTATTAATTTTGCACGTCATTATGAATATTCATTTGGTGGGCTGATGATTTCACATCCCACTTTCTTTTTTTCTAATGTTATTACATGAAATCATAATTGTTTCATTTTTCATACATGTGTAAATGATGTGTCTCCTTTATAATGAAACAAGTGGCAACAATGAATATCATGTACTAAATTAGTTGTCAATCCAATTTATTTCAGAAATAATTTGAATAAACCCAATTTCATGCAATAAAATACAAAAGAACAAGTGGGGATATGACATCATCAAGTTGCTCATTGAATATTCATGAAGACATGTCTAGAACTGTTTCACCGGAATAATGCAAATCTTTAAAATGCCCCATAACTTTGTTATTCCTAGACCGATTTTGATCAAGTTTTCAGTGTTTTGTTTGTCTGATTTTCTTTATTTTATTTCATCATATAATTCTCAGCCCGGAGCATCCCTTTAAAGTTGATGGGTTCAATATGTAGAATAGAAATTACAAGAATAAATCATGGATCATGGTTGAACATTGAACTGCGGTTACCATTTTTTTTTAGAAACATATTTCCCGAATTCGCTGAAAGACTGTCTCTTCCCACACAAGTTGATATAATTTTTCATTCTTCGTTGTGTGGTAAAATCCGTCTTTTGTCAAAGGTATGTTTACAATTAATGAATCCAGATGTACAGTAAATGGTAATACCGCACACGGCCCTGCGAAATTTTTTTTTTAACATGGGGGTGCTGGTTGAAATTTGAAAAGCAACCAAAGGAAAGAAAGAAAAAAAAGAATTAAAGAAGTAAAGAAAGAAACAAAAAAAAAGAAAGAAAGAACTAAAGAAGGAAAGAAAGGAAGGAAGGAAGAGGGTTTTCACTGCAAACTGTAGGTAATTTTGGTTACGGGGTATTTGACAAGACCCCCGCCCCCCCCCAAAGAGGTAATTTCGGTTACATTTCTGCTGCTATTTAATAGCATACCTATACCAAATTTGCGGAGGTGCTTCATAATTATAAAGAACAACGTACACGCAGAACCCCAGGTAAATATTGGGGGGGGGGGGGCAGCTGCCCCAGCACCCCCGCTTCCCAGGGACATTATACTGTAAGCTGCGGAAAAACACATTGCGAAATACCCTTTCAACTAAATTGATACGAGAATTGATACACATGGATGTTCAATAAACATTTTTAATGTTAACTTTAGAAGAAAAAAAGAGTCGCAATGAAATTCACCGTATTTTGTGAGGCCTATTTGGGGCGTATTGCCTCTTGTATATATGATATTGGAATTCGCGCCTTTCAGTTCATGCACGTCATCATTAAGCCTATCCCGTACTTTGATTTGATATGATTTAACTTCACAACAAAGAACACCTCCAGGCATTCATGAAAAGAAAATTATATCAACTAGTTATTTGGGAGAAGATACTCACCCTTTCAGGTAATTTACAATGGGTTTGTGTTCATGACGGCGCCATTTATTTCCGAGGTGAAAAGTTTTCCCCAGAAGTTTTCCTTCCATGACTCACATAGCCTATATGGTATAGAAAATCCTTCCTTTTTACTAAACAAAATAACGTCAGTGTAATACAGTCCGGGAACATGTAAAAACAACTTACAATATAGACGATTCCAAATATCTGAATATTAAGTGACCAGTCACCATGATTTATAACATAGGGACTATTAGGCATGTAAGTGGAAAAATGTGAATATTTTGCATTTTCGAAATACATGTAGTATATTATGATAGATGAATAAATAGTCTAGCTCCTTTCATATTTTAAAACTATGTGCACAAATTAAGGCATTTTGGATTGACTTTAATCAACTTTTGACATAATTTCCAATGCTTTTAATTTGATTCCCCCTCTTTATATTCGAACCAACCTTTTGCTGGGGTGAATGGAGACAGAAAAGATGAACTAATGAAAAGTTATTTTATTTCCTTGAGGAGGGTGAGACGAACAAAGTTACGAATTCGTGTCAGACACGACTCTGACGTCATTTCTTTTTTTTTCTCGGAACAAGCGCTATTTCAGGCGTGTATTTGTGTTCCTCCCCGCGGCACGTGCGTGTACTAAACCAAAGTTGCTACACTAAATACGAAAAACCGAAAATGTTATCGTCTGCATCAAGTGGATCTTCTTGCGCTGTGGAACCATTCTTACTTTGTTTTGGCAACACTTGATGTATTTTGGGAGACTCGGATAAAGGAAATGGTAAGTCATAATACCTCTTTCGGTAATGTGAAATTCGCTTTACCTTATTAAAAACCGAAATCTTCAATAACACTCGTGAAACATCGAAAGTCTGGAGTATGTTTCTGTATGGACACTGTATTGGTATCGGATCAGTTCATTACCCCCCGCACCTTTCGGGTCGGGTTTGTATTGTGAGATGTGCAGATGTGGAGTCCGCCGCTGGTAAATGTAGATTGGAAAAGGAGCAAATTAATCGTTAGAGGAATTCAAGTAAAAAAGTGAAATGAAATGAGCAGATCTAGTGGTGAATAGTCCCTTTCTTATTGACGATTTGTAGTCATTGTTCATGTGAAAGAAATCAATGTAGACCTCTAGTGGTGGTCCAGCAATTTATTTTTGGGAGAAAGATATTAATAGAGTGCTCAAGTATGTTAAAAGGTTTGCTCGGCGCCTCTTTCCTAGCATCAAGGGGGTTTGGGGGCTGATGTCCCTCATTCCCCCTATATTTGATGGTCTATCATATATTATTGTATTTATTATGTATTGTTTTTAAATGGAAAATGGCTCTCCATCACATCAGAATAGTGTGCATTATTTGAGGAGGGGGTGGGGGGTTAGTTCGCAGATCCAGGTTTTGAAATAGAGGGGATGGAGATGACTCTTTTCCTGGATTTAATTTTAATCAAAGGAGGGGGGGGGGTATTTGTGCAGGACCATCCCTAAACTTGGCCTCCCTTCATTGATTACTTTCTAAACTCTTCGCTTATGGAAAATAGTCTGAAAATGCAGTCCCTGCATGGGACTTGTGTGCAAAAGGGATTCCTCTCGCTCTCATTTGAGCAACTTCTTCTTCATTTTCTTTGCTTTGCTGTATAATGGCAACCATTACTAGTACTTTTGCCACTGCTCTTGATCATTCATACTCTGGCCTGTTCATTCTAGACTTGTGTCAAGACCTACCCATTGATAAAGTTTGATCAGTCAGGGTCTCTGCCTTCAGACTAATTCTATTTTCCTCAATTTTTCTTTAATTTCCTCAATTTTGAAAAATCATATCATTAAATTCACCATTTCATGCCTCCTCAAACTTATTATTATTTTGAAGTCCTGATCTATTATCTTTCTTTATCTCTTTTCCCTTTTAGTTTCATATCCCTTGTGTGTGTTTCCATTTTCCTTGTTCTTTGTCTTTTGTTTTTTGTTCTGCTGTTCTCTGTTTTGTCACCTCTGTGTCCGTCTTCGTATGCAGTTCTACAATAATTAGTTAGAGGAGTCCACAGTACTGCTTTTTAGTGGATCCCTCCATTTTCTCAGAATGTTTATGATATTTTGCTTATTTTACTTGTAGAAAAATATCATACATTGTACACGCCTCAATTTATATTGTCTGTATAAGTTCATTGTAATTATTTCGACCACTTTACTTTGTTCTGTTGAAAATGAAATAAATTGAAATTGAATTGAAATAATTCATTCATGAGAACTATCAAAAGCCTGCTTGCTAGTGCTCAATCTTTTACTTTTACGAATACCCAGTTGGTCCAATTTCCACTTTTTCTACTTATTTTTACTTGTCAAATGAGAATTTGGTTCATAATTGTTTTAACAAGTGGATATTAGATGAACCGGCTGAGCCCCACGGCCTAAATGGAAAGAAAATGTAATAATAATAATAATTTATATTAATGATAATATAATGATATATAATAATGTAGGATTTGTATAGCGCACGTATCCACCTTGCTAGGTGCTCAAGGCACTCCTATATTACCCCGGCTAATCAAGTCTACCGATTCTGGTGCGCACAGCTTCTTGAGGAATTACTTCCTGCCGGTACCCATTTACCCCACCTGGGTCGAGTGCAGCACAGTGTGGATAAATTTCTTGCTGTTCAAGGAAAACATGCCATGGCTAGGATTCTAAAGGTACGACCCTCTGTTTGAAAGGCGAGAGTCAGAACCACTAGACCACAATGCACCCGCAAATGTAAAATACAATATTTTATAGCAATGATACCACATGGTTAGTAGACAAACTGGTTATTTAGGAAAATGATTAGACCATGTGAAATGGAATCAAATGAGCAGTATCTCAAGAGGGTGAATACCTATCAGAAGTTTACTGGGAAATTTTACTTCTCAAATTTGATTGCCATTTCTTGTTGTATGTAAGAGAGAAGCTTACCAAATTATGTTCTGTGCAGTCATCTGTAAAAACTTGTTGCACAAAAGAAGTTGTTTTTTAGCAGTCATAAAAAAATATGGAGCAAAATATGATGTAGAACCTGGAAGATTATGCACTGTTTACCATAAAGTATTATAGGCCTACTGATTTTGTCTCAACATGTAGTCCTATAAATTGTGCTTGTGACTGATTCCTAAAGGTCACTGAGAGTCAGTTAAACGTTCAACTTGGAAGAAAAAATAATGATAGATTTCACATCTGTTTTTTTCCTTCAAGTACCTGGATAGGTAGGTTCAATGCAATGTTTGTTCAATGCAATACGATGCATTTTCCTAACTCATACCATTAGATGTAAAATTTGTTCATTGTTTAGGCCTATGTACCAGGAAATAACTGACTTTCATGATGATGTGAAAGTATTGTTACTCCTCTTGATAAATACAAATAAATACATTACAAATTTTATCTGACTTTCTTGACAAACAAACCTCCCTGTAAACTTCTTTTCTTTCTTGATTTAAAGCACAATTTCTAGAAACTAAATAATTTACCTGAAGATTGAAACTGTTTCTTTAAATTACAAGTAAACAGATATCATATGACAAACATCCTACATTCTTCCCTCAAAATATCACATTCTAAACCTACTTTCTTAAGTTAATTAGTTTCTAGCAACTGTAAGCCAGTATCATTCAGGATTTCCTTCTATCAATGTAAAACTAGTATGCTTTTCACATTGCATTTCCTTAACCCCATACTTTCTTTTTTTGATTCACACTGTCTTTCTTAACCCCATAGGCCTACTATCTGCTCAACCGTGGTTAATGCCTTAACCCCGGACTATCCCTCAGCTCATGAATATTAATGGTTTTACCAAACAGAGCGTGATTAACGTGCAATTCGACTTCTGTGATTGGCTAATGCTTAGCCCCACTTTCCTTAGCCCTGTTTCGTTTTCACACTGCATCTCTTAGCACCACAATAAGCCGGCTAACCCTGCTTTTTTGCAGGGCCAGATAGTACCGTACTAGTTACCGTGCTAGCCCACTTTGCTAAAACGTAGTGTGAAAACGAAGTGGGCTAAGCTTAACCCGGGAAATTGGTGATGCTAAGAACCCCCTTAGCCCCACCAATTTAGGACAAAAGTGCAGTGTGAAAAGCATATAGGACAATGAAAACAAATAATTTTAGAAATAAATAGAGTGAAATTCACTTAGCAAAACGCTGAAAATTTCATCAAAATCTGATAATAAAATCATTGAATTTTACATTTTAGCAATATTTTGTGAAAAAAGTTATATGAACTTTGTCATGATTTATTCACTAGGCGGGCCGATGATGTCATATTTACGTAATCTTTCTTATGTTATTGCATGGAATCATAATTATTTCACATTTTCATACAATGTTGGTTTGATATGTCTCCCTTATGATACAATAAGTTGCAGAAATAAATTTCTAATCCATTTAATCAGTTTTCAATCCAAAATTTTTAATTCTTGGAACTCATGGACAACATTTGAATAAACATGATTTGATATAATGAAATACAAAAGAACAATGGGGGATATGATATCACTTTGCTCATTTAATATTGATGAAGAAATGCAGAGAATTGTTTCAATGAAATAATGCTAATCTTTGAAATGTCAGAACTTTGTCATTCCTCGCCCAATTTTGATCATGTTTTTTGTGTTTCATTTGTATGATGCTTCTTTATCTGTTCAAATCATATTATTTTCAGCCTGGAATACTCCTTTAAAGAAAATAAAGTGTTCGAGGACATGTACTGTAAGCAAAGGAAAAACAGAAAAAACAACAAACACAAATTGAAAATAAAAAAAGAAAAAGTAGAGGAAAAAGAAGAGTCAAGAAATAAGAATTATTCATAAAGTGAATGAAAATTAAAAGAAGAAGTAGGCCTATGCTGGTGTAATTTACCTGAAGATTTGAAACTAGGCCTATAGCTTCTCGTATTACATGACAGTATTATTTAACTTTCTTGATAAGAATATGACACTGGAAACTTATTTTCTATCTTGATTTAGTATTTCCAACAACTAAAACCCAGTACATATTCAGGATTTCCTCAGAAACAGGACAGCAAATACAAATTCAAAGTATGATCATATCATTGGAGACAGGTTGAACTGTCTCCGCTGGTTATACAGATATCTCATGAATGTTTATTGATAACTCAGTGTAAGTTAACTCAGTGTGTTCAGAGAATTTTGTAAAGGAATTTATATTTTCAGTCTGATGTCACACTTTCCCTCCCCAGTATTGTAAAATTACTCATATTCACTTTCAATTATGTGAGTACGAAGTGTATATAATTAATTAATCTAATAAAAAAAAATTGTATTTGAGCATTTAAAGGTACCAGACCCGACTAGCATTCATGCTATTTTCTGGTTCCTATTATCCTGTGAACTATCATATTTCATTATACTTCTTTGATGTATGGTTTTATGCTGTAATTTTTTTGGATGATAAAATTCAAGTTCATGTTCAAATGTCATTCAATTTGAGGAATTTAAAACTAGAAGAAGAGTAGGTAGAGAAAAACAGTTTAAAGAATGAAATAAGAAATATGTGAAAAATAAAAGGAGAGAGAAAAAAAAAATTGGGGAAGAGAAGTAGGTCAAAAAGGAGAAAAGTGCCACACTTTGAGCAAGTAGCAACTGAAACCCTATAATTACCCTTTTTACACAGGATTTTCTTAACCCCAGACTATCGCTAACCCCGTACTATCCTTAACCCCTTACTATTTTTTTTCCTTTTCACACATGCAAAATTGTTATTGCTAACCCCGGATAAGCAATGCTTGCTTTTTACACACGAAACTCGCTTACCCCGGACTAGTGGTTTTTGTCGATCATTCGTAGTACAAGTACTTCACTCGTACACTTTTTACACACGCTAAAATTTCCTTAACCCCGTGGGGCTAAATTGATATTTAGCCCCACCTATAGTACGGGGTTAAGCTTAGCCCACTTTCGTTTTACACTAGCGATCTTAACCCCGTACTATTGCTCTTAGCACCGCAATTGCTGGGATAACCCTGCTTTTTTGCAGGGCCAAATAATCCCGTACTAAAGGTGGGGTTAGCCCACTTTGCAAAATGCTGTGCAAAAAGAAAGTGGGCTAAGCTTAACCCCGTACTATAGGTGGGGCTAAATGGCAATTTAGCCCCACCTATAGTACGGGGTTAAGGAAATTTTAGCCTGTGTAAAAAGGGTAAATGTGTAGTATCATTCAGGATGTAGGACAACAAAAAACAAATGTCAAAGTTTCAAACGATATAAAAGATGTGACAAATGAGATGAAGAGTAGATGGATGAAACAAAGAAAAAACTAAGGGTAAAAGTAGATGAAGGTAAAGGTAAAGTGAAGTAAAGGTCAAGTAGATGAAATGGGAAATGAGAAGTAGAAGAGGAAGAGAATAAATGGATTGAAAGGGTTAAGCCTTATTAGGAAGAGAAAAAACGAATTAAAAGATGAAGATGACAATGAAGGAGGAGAAGAAGTGAATAAAGAAGAAAACGAAGACAAGGACGAAGAAGAAGACAGAAGAAGAAGAAAAAGAGGATGAGGAGGATTATTAAAAAAAAAAGCAAATTGAAAGGACAAGAGATAGAGAGAGAGAAAAAAGGTTAATGTCTGTGGTGAAATTTTCTTGGAACTGGTAATGACTTGTACATGTACAGTACATACCCAGTAAACGTTTATGAAGAAGGTAACAACCTCTGTTGCAAAACCTTTACCTTTTCAAGGCCAATGCCATTCCAACAACAATTTGAGGAAGTAGAAAGGCCATGCAGAAACCAGAAAACCATACTTGAGTTGAAATAAAACTTTATGGCTTTTTATTTTTTCATGAAACATTGATTTGCACATTGAGGGAGCAGATACATGTATGTTATGACCTCACATTTTCTTTTGTTTTTAATGCGAAATATTTTGAGGATCCTAAATCATAATGAATTCTTATGATTTTGTATTTTCTGCGAGGAGTCATACAGAGTTTTACACTACTGAAGGAAAAAATGATGGAATATAAATATATAAGAGGAATAATGACTGTGACTTAATTCATTGGTTCCCTAACTTGCATGCCATTATAGGACGAGTCCACCCCAACAAGAAGCTTATTTGAATAGAAAGAGAAAATTCAAACAAGCACAACACAAAAAAATTTCATCAAAATCGGATGTAAAATAAGAAAGTTATAATATTTTAAAATTTTGCTTAATTTCACTAAACAGTTAAATGCGCATCCTGTTCCGTATGCAAATGAGGGGACCGATGACATCAACCACTCACTATGTCTTTTGTAGTTTATTATATTGATTTTCTCATCATTGTCATGTGAAATGTAGTTTCATTCCTCCCTGAACACGTGGGGTTCCATTCCCGGGGGGGGGGGGCACTCGACCAAAAAAGTGGTGGGGGTGTGCCGCGGGCGAGACAAAAAACGGGGGCCTTGGAGCGGGCTTACTCTAAAAAGGAGGGTCCTCGGAACGGGCTTCGGAACGACAAATGTTTGTGAAAACGGGGGTCCTTGGAACGGATTGCCAGCGTGTGAGTGCGTATGCATCCCTATGGAACGGTCATGCGTGCATGATGCAGCCAGTGCGGCCTCCGCCAGGGAGCTCTGCGGCCGCTTTTCACCAAAATTGCAGCTCATTCAATGCGATCGGAGCGGCGTAACGAAAAATATGCGAAGCTTTGGAGCGGATTTCTCTCTTCTTTTTCTCGATAAGAAGAAAATGCTATGCCTTGGAACGGCTTTCTTTGTTCTTTTTCTCAACAAGGCAAAAATGCTATGCCTTGGAACGGAAATTTGAGTGTGAAAATGGGGGTCCCCTCCGCGGCACATATCCACTATGCATTATATACTTAGTGCCCCCCCCCCCGGGTTCCATTATTTTAACATTTCGTGGTTCAGGCAAGGAGGTCCTAAATGTTAAATTCGTAAAAATTAAAATAATGTATAATTCAAACAATAAAAAAAAAAAGAAACAGAGAGTGGGTGACATCATCGACTCTGTCATTTGCATACCACTGAGTTGAGCATAGAACTTTTTTGTGAAAAATAAGCATAACTTTAAAATTGTCATAATTTTCTTATTTTACATTTTACATCCGATTCTGATG